>NW_028277053.1:16439166-16620000 GCF_059951505.1 Python bivittatus
ACTTCTCTTGCTCCTGAGATTTTCCTCGGCAACACCTGCTGCCTGGAAATTTCCTCACTGGTTTTTGCCATCCTATCCAGCGGAAGACCCCTTTTCGGTGGCACAAAACTTCCTGCGTTCTCATTTCACTGCCCTGCAGATCTTAAAGGTTCTGCTGCAGGTTCATCGTTCTGCTTAGTAAAATAATAGCATGAGTAGATTTTTTAGAATTTAAATTATAAATATAATGAATTTAAATACATTTAACAATATTTAAAAATACTATTTTTTATAACATAAAATTTATAACTATATAAAATAACAATATAGTGTGGACATTAATACAATAGAATTTTGGTAAGTAACAGTAACTCAGCATCTTCAATCAGATGACTCATTCATATGAGCATACAGCCACTAACCTACAGACAGAGTTTGTGATTACTTGATGGAAGCAGTCTCTAAATCAATCGATCAATCGATCGATCAGTACCTTTATCACATAATGATTAAATGATTCAAATAGATGTGATGAAATAGAATAGGTTCTGGGGTTTCTCTTTGCTTATTTATTTATTTATTTATTTATTTATTTATTTATTTATTTTTAACGCCATGACATAGCTACTGGTCAGTAAATATGTCTCAAAAGCCAGGAAAACTTCTGTATTTTAGTCAGGTGAGAGACAGAGAGAGAGAGAGAGAGAGAGAGAGAGAGAGAGAGAGAGAGAGAGAGCAAGCACTTTTTAAAGGAACGAACCCACATAATTTCTTGCAATGAAGCTGGTGCTTTCCTTCCAGGGCATGGAATTCTGGTTCTGGGCAACTAAGCTGCATAATGCAGAAGTGGTTTTTGTGTGTTACATTCTCTTCCCTCAACAGATGGCTGGTTAAACTCTGCACACTCGGGAAATCAGTTTTAGATTTCTACCCAGGCCTCAGAAAATAAACCACAACAGCAAAGCCTCAGGAAAAAAAGTAATTTCTCCCTTTCCTTCTCCCACACTACTGATAAACATTTCAGAGTTTTTTTTTCTCTCTCTCTTCCCCCCCCCCACCTTATAGACACATGAACACAAAAATATCAAACTTTTGGAGACCTGAATTCTCAACTGTGCAAAACCAGAAATGTCATATGTCATCTATCTATCTATCTATCTATCTATCTATCTATCTATCTATCTATCTATCTATCTATCTATCTGTCTGTCTGTCTGTCTGTCTGTCTGTCTGTCTGTCTGTCTGTCTGTCTGTCTGTCTGTCTGTCTATCTATCTATCTATCTATCTATCTATCTATCTATCTATCTATCTATCTATTCCACCTAATTATTGTATCTTATCTTGGAAAGAAGCACCAAGAGGTTTAACTTCTGCAGGGCCACTCATGGGTCTGTTGGGACTAATATTTTTTTTTTAAATCCTACACAACTGCAAGAGTGCAAGCTGTACGGCAAGAAACAAGGCTTTCCCCCTCCTATATAAAACTTCCCGCCATGATTTTCACGATGTAAATTCTACCGTGTAGAAAAACTGACCATTTGGCTCTTCTGCAATGCAGGGGAGAAAAGCATTTCCAAAGGCCGACGCTTCCAGTCATGTTCGGTGCAATTCTCAAGCTGCCTTTCTGAATTTCAGTCCCTGGAGCCTGGCCTAAACAATCAACCAGTGGGAGTCACAAGTGTCATATCCCTTTAATAGCTTTTTGGCTGATCGGGCAATTGCCTAGAGTAGTGGGATCTCAGACAAGTGCTGTGCAAAGTGATTGGATCTTTAGGTAGGAAAAAAGGAAGGATTTGTTATCTTACATCTAATCACTTTGCAGAACATTTGTCTGAGAGTTCTGTCGCAAACAGAGAAGATAGAAGTAAGTTGACAGCTGAAATTAGCAAAATGCCCCAAATATTTGCTACTTACTGGAAGGGTGCCTGTTCAGCTCCACTTATGTTCTGTTTTTATACTTAATAGCAATAATAAATGTATTAAAATCATTGTTATCATCACCTTCATCATCAAGAACTAAAATAACATGCAAATAATAATAAGAAACAAGTAAATAATAAATAACAAAATGAATATCCCCTCACAATAAATCTCCAGTGCATTCTCATTCAAAAGGAAATCAGTCTAGGATTGCTCTGCCTTTTCAAACTCAGACTAAGTAGTAGCGTAGAATGAGACGGTAAGGCATACTAACGGTGGGTTGAGCTCTTCCTCTAACTTGGGGAAATTCTTCACATCCTTCAAAAATGGCATTTTGCTTTTTTGCTTCTTTTGCAAGGAGGAATTACCTTGAATGAAATTCCATTTGAGGAGACTGCTTTTCCCTTATTAAGTGGAGAAGGAGAAAACAGTGCTCTTTCTTTTACTTAAAAAAAAAAAAATCCATCTTCACAGCAGAGAAGAGGTCTTCTGAGTGCCTAGGTGACAACCTGTGGGAGGCACATACCACAGCTGCACATTTGTCTGTGTGTGTGAGGGAGAGACGGGAAAATTTTAAAGTGAAAAAAGAAAAGAGATTAGACCTTTGGTTATCTTCTATGCTTAATCTAAGAATTAAGGCTGCACAAAAACTCACTTGAGATTCCGTCTGAAAGGAAATTCAAAGGTTTTAGTTTGAAGGTAAAGTCAGTTCAATTCACCGAATTGAATCAGATGCCTCTGAATCATTTTGATTTGGTTATTTTTGTACATGGGCAGAAATAGCTTTTTTCAAAACAAATTCAGTTTGCAAATCAGCTTGAATCATCAGACCAAACTCAGTCAGCTTTTCAAAAGGAAGTGACCATTGAGAGTGACTTTTATGTGGTTCTCACAGACACAGTAAATGTAATTTCCTGATTTTAGCTAACTTTTCCTTCCTGGCTTAATTTGCATATGTTTTCCTTTCATTCCATGTCTATTAATGATCTTCCAGAAAATTAGAGAGAAGGGTCTAGAACAGAATAAGGCATAGGCGTATACATTTACACACAGAGAAAGCGAGAGAGAGAGAATATACCTCTCTTCCAGTTGAGTGGTTAAGTATGGGGTAGCTTGTAGGATTAGGCTTTTCAGTTCAGATGGATTGGTTCTGTTCTAGATATATGCACACTTATATATCAGTGATAACCCATTGGCTCTTCTTCAAAAGCTACAAAGTTTTCTCTAGGGCAGCTCCTTGAAGAAGATGATGTTGCTAAAGATGAAGATGAAGGAAGATACTGAAGAAATCATCAGTCATTACAGTTTAAAACCTGTTAAAAGGTTATGAGATGCTTTCACCTCCAGTAATCTAGTAGATGTTCCCATCGGGAGAAAAATAGGAAATGAAGAGGCTGGAATGCCAATTAGATCTATGAGACCTGGAAAAATTCAAAAGAGTTCCTTGCGTTTCTAATTCCTAACGTGCATTTCTCAGTCTGAGTGAAGATCAGAACTTCTCTGCCAACAGGTCTTTCTCTCTCTCTGGATTCAGTTCTCAATAGTTAAAACATAGAAAAATATGGATTGCAATGTGTGTCTTTTGGAAGAAAATATAGTACGTGCGTGTGTGTTTGTGTGTGTATACACACACACACACACATACACACACACACACATATTTTTAAGAAAATTAAAATGGATATATGGGTAAATAAGTATGGAAGTGATAGTACCTTAGCCTCTAGGTCCAATTCAACCCTGTCCCAAGTCACCCCCTTTCTAGTTACACTGAGGGAGACACTTCTGTTCTATGTGAACACTAGACAGGATAGTTGAACCACAGCTGCATCTCAGACTTGTATAATTTATGCCATTTCAATTCTCACTATTCTCCTAAGCCATCCTAAAACTCTACTATAGTTCTGAGAATTCTTTTCTAGAGCTTCCATACCACATCCCATTTAATAACATTTCCAAAAGCATGCCATGGCAACAGCTTTTAATGTTAAGTCTATATAACATAATTTACATTTGCCTTGAGTAACCAACAAATGAATGTATTACAACATATGCACATATATTCATAAACTTGTCCCTTTGAATGCAATGCAACTAACTCCCAAGTAATGGTGCATAGAATATAGTCTTACTGTTGCCAAGACTTCCTTCCATTCTGGTTTATGGATAAATTTTATATACTCTTGATCTGTTTAATGTTTTCTTTCATACTGATCAGGAGGTATTCTCCTGGATAGCATAAGTACAATTATCTTAAAATTCATCATTGTACTCCAGAACTTGGCTTGCTTCCATAGAAACAGAGATATCACTGTTCTACAGCAGAACAATGTTGAAAGATGTTATGTTTCCACTTCTTTTTAAAGGAAAAAGAAAACCTTAATGTAAATGGACAGCCTTAGGAAAGACATTAAATTGCACTGCAGTGTTCATCTTGCTAAGTAATGAGGGTCAAGGAGCAGGAGAAAGAAAGAAAGAAAGAAAGAAAGAAAGAAAGAAAGAAAGAAAGAAAGAAAGAAAGAAAGAAAGAAAGAAAGAAAGAAAGAAAGAAAGAAAGAAAGAAAGGGAGGGAGGGAGGGAGGGAGGGAGGGAGGGAGGGAGGGAGGGAGGGAGGGAGGGAGGGAGGGAGGGAAGACAGGAAAGACAGAAGGGGGAAAAGATGCACAAATCCAGTTTTATTTGAGCATTAAACTTCTTGTAAAAGCTAAATTAGAGTTTATTCTGTCTTAGCAGAATGTGCAAATTGATCCAATTGTGGCTATTTCCACCAACCAACCATGGTTTTAAAAAACATGATGTACTATCTGATGTGAACCCAGATAATATGGCAGAGTACCACAAAGTGCCTGGAAGATGCAGACAGTGCTTTCTGTTACATATCTGACAGATGAAGGCCTTGAATAATTGGCCCAGAGAGCATGAGAACTGTCTTTCTGCTTCTCACTAATGCCCATTTATATTGCAAGAAATGACAAATGAAGGACACTTGCAGATGGGATGGTAAAGGTTCAGATTTAGCAGGAAAAGAATGTCATGGTTGCTAGTGGGTGAATGGATGGGAATTGCCAAATAAACCTAAAAAGTGAAGAAAAAAACCAGGCTTCATTAAAAACCTTCCTGTGGCTTAATGAGAGGAAGAAAATTAGATTTTGCAGAAGCAGTTGATACTGGATCATCTTATTAAAATATGCAGAATGGATGCGTGATGAGTACTTTGACCAAGTACATCTTCATGGAAATCAACCCTGTAAAAATTGGTTTTCATCTTATCAGCAGGCTTCAAGTATTATATAAATATGCAGAGATTCATAAACACAGATACATATTTTTAAAGATTTAGTTAAGAAGCAAAATATAGTTTTATCTGACAATATTGTTGCAAACATGTTGAGTAACAAGTTTCATTTTTCCTGCTACACAATATTACATAGTGGAACACAAAATAATAGATTAACAGGTTAACAGACATTGAAGTATGACTGATAGGTGAAGAGCAAACAAAATTAAATGTGTGTGTGTGTGTGTGTATGTTTGATCCTATGGATAAACAATTGATATATGCAGCAGATCATTTGCAACAGCATTCCTGAGTATTAAGTATTTATCACCAGAACATTGGAAAACAGTATGAAACTCCACAGATCATTTTCATTCTGTCAACAACTAAAGAAAGTTATAGATCTCTTGTCTGATAATGTCTGATAATGGGTTGGAAAATATACTACAATGGATATTTTTACATCAGGAAACTCTTGTTCAATTTAAGAGAGAGAGAGAGAGAGAGAGAGAGAGAGAGAGAGAGAATATGAATATATATATGTCAAAGGAAAGTGGAGGAAAGATCTGGAAAATTATATCAGAAACAAAACAGCCCTGAAAAAAAAAACCCAAAAATGATAATGATAATAATAACAACAGATCAAATGTTAACGAACAATGTTGCTGCAGATCAGGTATAGAATGATAATTCCAGTATCGGAATTATACGGAATAGTATAGACATTCCTTTAACCATCCCCTGGGTGCAGAAAGTCTACAATTTCTGATGTCTTGATAAGCTAGAAATACTGGGGATATAGCCAAGAAGAACATATGCATCCTTGACACACAATATGCAATCTAATGTCCTGTTAACAATCCTGTGGATTTTAGCCCAAAATATGTCAGTAATTTAACAAACCATGTGACTTAATGTTCCAAGTTAGTGCAGGATTGCAGAGGTATTTATGAAACACATGAGCCCAGTAAGATATTAAAAGTGAAGCTGCTGAGGTTTGATAGATACATAGATAGATAGATAGATAGATAGATAGATAGATAGATAGATAGATAGATAGATAGATAGATAGATAGATACATAGATAGATAGATAGATAGATAGATAGATAGATAGATAGATAGATAGATAGATAGATAGATAGATAGATAGATAGATAGATAGATAGATAGATAGATAGATAGATAGATAGATAGATACATAGATAGATAGATAGATAGATAGATAGATAGATAGATAGATAGATAGATAGATAGATAGATAGATAGATAGATAGATAGATAGATAGATAGATAGATAGATAGATAGATAGATAGATAGATAGATAGATACATAGATAGATAGATAGATAGATAGATAGATAGATAGATAGATAGATAGATAGATAGATAGATAGATAGATAGATAGATAGATAGATAGATAGATAGATAGATAGATAGATAGATAGACAGACAGACAGACAGACAGACAGACAGACAGACAGACAGACAGACAGACAGACCACACACACACACACCCACACACACATACACGTGCATAAATCTCAGTCATCTACTAACATCATTCAGGTTGATATTAAATAAATAATGCATTTATTTGGTAAAAAAATCATGCAAACTGTGGAAGGAAAGAAGGAAGGGAGGGAGGATCTTATCTGCCCAGGCAAAGGGAAGGTTCCATAAAAAAGCTATCAACGAAATCAACGATTCTGTGCAAACAGAATGTGCAGGGCATGCCCTCCTGCTTTAATACGTTGGGAATTATATTGATAATAGCGGCATTTGGTTCATCTTGGCTGATCTTGAAAAGTTGTGCAAAATCCCACGGCACTCGGACAGGACACCACCATGAAACCCCAGGAGGTAGGCTGGAGTGGGCAACTGAAAAAACAAAACAAACAAAAAAATTCCAAAAGATCACAGCGGCAAACCTTTATCTTCCAAGAATGAAACATTGCTATGTCCTTGTAGTCACCAGATGTCCAGGTAGTCTTTTTCTTTAATCCCTTTGCCCTGAAGAGGGCTATATGACTTTATACTATTTAATGAACTGGAAAATTAATCCTTATATTTCAAGAGTAGCACAAGGTGGTCTGGAGTCTGGGGGAACCTGATGACCAAACAGAAACCAAATGCCTGACCTTCAGTTCCACCAGGCAGATTTTAACTCCTGGCATGATTTGGGTATTGGGTTGGTAGCACAACCGCAGGTGGATAAAGAAATGGTAACAGTGTGATCAACGAGGTTCAAAAGCTCAGGAGTGTTTGGTCCAGGTGTAAAGAAACTGGTTACTTGCATGTTCATTCAGTCAAATGTGGAATTCCCTGTTGAACCTCTTGTTTTTCTTTACAAACCACTGGCCATAAAAAATAGTCCTGGATTATGGCAGGTGTGGACTTCTCTGTCCTTATTCCAAACTCAAGATCCTCCATGACTTACAAAAAGTACAAATGCAGTTCTGCAGCTTGACCTTCAGATCTTCCATTAACTACAAAGAAGTAGCAATGTACTTTTGCAGTCAAGTATGTTCTAGGATTTTGGAGGGATAAAATAAACACCGGATGCTCAGCATCCAGGTCTTATTTGCTTGCTCATGACAGAAAGTGAAAAGTAAACATCCCAGCTCTACCTTCCCAGTAGGAATACGACAGAGAGGAGCCACTGACAAAGCAAACATCCTTATAAAACCAGCTAATAGCTGTACATAATTCCAGGAGAAATCTACTGTCAGCATGAAAAACTAATACTGTGGTTTGATACCACTGCCTCCAAATGTGATCGCCATGTCAATAAAGTACCGCAGAATTGTTTTAAGAGACATAAAGCATTAATCCTGCTGTGGCATACCACATTATAATCAGCACTGTTTGCAACAGACGTCTACATTTTAGTGTGAGTCTGGCAGAAGCATATTTCTGCATACCTAGGGGATGCCTCCAAACAAGTAAAAGAAATCAAGGAGGGGTTGAGGGGACTGTTCAGATGATCTATGTTCACCAGGGCACATTTCCAACCAACCTTTGCTAGTCTACTCCTTTGCTAGTCTGTGGTGTTTGTAGAAAACTGAGAAGTGATTTGGCCTCCCTGGACAACAGAGATGGCACGGCCAATTGATGCTTGTCTCTTGGGAAGCAAAGGGTGCATTGTTCAACCTTAGCTTTATACAAAAATAAATAAATAAATAAATAAATAAATAAATAAATAAATAAATAAAAACCCCTTTGATAAAAAAGGAAAAAAAGGGGGGTAGAGAGTTGTGGGTGCTTTTCATGATTCCAATTTGCGAAGTCTATTGTGCTCAAGTTTGGGCAATTAATCAGCCATAATTTTTGAATAGCAGGAGATAGGAGACTATGTATTCATTCCCATGAAAGATAAGATCGGTTAGTACAAAACAGAACAGTGGAACAACTGGAGCAGAACAGTTCTGCTTCTTCAGCAAGCATCAATGAAAACCACTCAGCAATGGTAATCTTGGTTGTCTTCTATGAGAAGTTCTGCATTCCCCTCTGGAAGTCACCAAAGACATCAATGGCTGATTTCTGCTAAAGGGAGTAACTAGACATAGAGATGCTTTTCAGAACTTTGAGCAGATTCAACAGAAATGTGGCATTGCAGGACTGGATGGCTCTCAGTTCCTTAAACAACGTTTAGCACTCTCCCTCGCAATCTTATTAACAATTGGGGATTTTTCCTTTTTTCTGATCAGCCTTTGCTCTAGATTGCTTTTCACTCCATCACATGGCTGGTCCCATCAGCCATAGCCCAAGGGCTGAAATCTCCTATTTCAGCTTTAATTAGGCAGTTCCAGCAAACTAGTGGGATTACTAACAGTTAACATGAGTGTAGAGCAACTGAGCTGGCTGTCCGGTTGTGAAGGCAAAGATGCAACAAACGTTCTTATTCCAGACTTGAATATCGGGGGGCCAGCAGCCAGGAGATTCTGAGTCTGGCCTGGTTGGCATGGTGGCATGAATATGAAGGTCAGGCCTGGGTTACCTAGTCATTTCTACTGCTAGGTAATGGTAGTAGAATACTCATATTGTATCCCTCAGCAAACAATGTTTCATTCAATGTTTCATTCATTGTTCCATTCAATCAGGTCAGAGTTTTCTTGGAGTTTTCTTGGCAACAATAAGAAGCAGCTTGCCACTGCTTTCTTCCAGGATGTGTTGTTCAATTTCCCAGCCTTGGATTTCCAGGTGGTTGTGTGTCCAAGTACAAACCTGGTCCACCCCGCTTAACTTCTTAGGTTCTCGCATGCATCTATAATCCACATGTCTTCTTGATGCCCTTTTTGAAATATTCATGTGTGTGAAATCATTGCTTTCTGTCAACTCAACTTCAGAATTGTTTTGAAATGGCTACAGAAATACTGTACATTATTTAGGGCAGCTAAATCATAAACTGTTATCTGGTCTCCTGTTCCAAATCTTTCAACAGACACTCCCTTCCCAGACAAATATCTTAGCATGCAGTGCAATGACAATAGTTGCATTCCAACCTGATATGCCCAACCCTGGTCTCATTGATCTACCTGTGGTACTGAGGTGACATCACTAGAATAGGAACATAATGTCATAGTTTTTTTTGTGCTTTCTCTTATTCTCTGCATTTATTTGCTGGTACAGCAAGTCTTGGATTCAAGCTGTTAGCTTGTTTGCAAAATGGATTTGTAGAAGAAATGAGAAGGAAGAAAGTTAGTTTACTGATACATCTCTGGTAGCATCTGGTGATTGTGGAATGCTGATCCTAAAGACATTATGCAGAAACAAGACTCACTAGAGCAATGGGCTGTGTTTGCAAGTAATGTCTTTAGGGCTGGGATAGTAATAACCGTAAGGCATTTAGGAGCTGATGTTTGTCCTGGCATCCCAATAAAATGGTCTGGCACACCGATAAAATTATTCATATATTGTCAGGCTGCTGTTAAAGAAAGAGTAAAATAAGAAAAAAAGTGCTGATAATCTGATAATGATTCTGCAAGAAAGAGAGGGTGAGCTTAGTGTACCAAATGGTGGGGAAAAGGCTCCGTTTCTTCTGTTTGTGAGTTGAATGTTGCTAGTATTCAGCTTTAATTATAAGAGGGAGAACAGTAACCAATGACTGTGGGAAGACTAAATATTTCATCAAATTGGAGCCAATATCTACTGGAGTCAATGTGAGACTTTCCATTAATGTCAGCCCCTTAGGAGACTGAAAATTATGATTTCCAAACCAAAACAAATATCTTCTTAAAAATGAACAGGCGGAAGAAAACAAATCTAATGTTCTAGAAGCCTACAGGAAATAAAATAAGAAACACTGGGGCCCTGCTCTCAAGGAGAAAACCTTAGCGATCTTGACACAAGCCGTTAATCTTCAGTACTCACAGTTAATGAGCTGTACTTGAACGTTAATGTTCTGTACCCAAGCCTAATTGGTATAACTTAGCATAGCTTGGGAGAGAATCCTGTATTTAATGTAAATAATGGAGCTGGGCTACATTCACAGGAAGCCACATCTCTTTTTCAGCTAGGGTGGGGTTGCCATACACTTTTTGATCAATGCTGGGGGAACCACAGGCAATGCATCCTGTTTTGTTGTGAAACTGGCTTGGTAGGAAGCAGGAACATCAGAAGTTTCTGAAATGTCAGCAGCCACTACTCCTATGGCCTTAGTCACTCAAGGACATGGCTGAGAAAGAGCCCCCAGTCTCAAAATCCTTAGGCAGAATCTCACAAGTATTCCCCAAGCCAGAGTAGAAACTTACTAGCACCTTGAAGGAACTATTTAAGCTTCCCTTGGAAGCCTGGCCTCTCTCTTAAGTAATAATTTTGAACAGTTTATGTACTTATTTGTTTATAAAGAACTACCTTTCTGTTTCACCCCACAGAATTTCTGTTCATTGCACCTAAGCCATCCAACGTCAAGAGAAATCAACAGATTTTGTCCAGAAATGTAGTTCTTCAACACCTTTCAGTTACTTCCAAGGGAAGCAAACAGACTTCTCACCTTTCAGCGAGATTCAATGAGGTGTCCTATCACAGTGGATTGAAACATGCTTCTGCTGCCCCACTAAATTTAATGGGAGACACAGAGAATCACATCTCTTCCCATATTTTTCCTTGTGTTTGCTCAACTGGGATGAAATGAAATGTTAGGTAAGTGGAACATCTCAGCTGGAGAGAGAGAGAAAGAGAGAGAGAAAGGGAGAGAGAAAGGGAGAGAGAGAATGAGATAAATGCTTTCTTCTTGCTTGTTTGTTTCCAGTATGAGTTATATTTGCAAGCTTTAAGATATGGTCACTTCTTCTGGGCAGTGGAGTAAGGAAAAAATAATTTCTGTGTAGGAGGCCCTCACAAACCCATGGTGGTACTCAACATTTAAAATGGAACACTGGCCTTATGATAGTTTTCTCCCTAGGGAATGTATTTTATTGATTACGTGGAGACAGGGACAGAAGAGCTGCCTTTCCCTAGCTCAGCTGGCATAATCCAACCCATATTTTTCCTGGATATAAGCAAGTGAACCTTGATTACTGTTGGGGTTAAATTTATTTTTGATGGATGGGATCCATTGTCCACTATACTGTCTTGTAAGGATAATCAATTCTAAAGACAAATTGGCAGGAGGGGAGCTACAGCAAGGCTAACTGAAAGAAGAGAGGAATGAAAGGTAAGTTATATGAAGATGATTCAAAATGATATAGTCTAAAAAAGCTATCCTTGACTCCAAGGATAAGATGAGTGCATATGAGCACTTTCAAGGTAACCATATAAATGAAGGGCCTTATTCACAGTCTTGGAATGGTAAGCCGCCAAAAGCAAACCAAGGATAGTTATTAAGAGGGGGAAAGCAACCTTAAAAGAAAGATTGATTGACCTGTCAAAAGTGATTCTTTAGCAACGGTCAGAAGAACATTCTATTGCTACCGATAAGGGGGAAAAGAATTGTTTGAATTTCCATGAAGAGAGAAGCCTATAGGATTGGCATTTCTCATGCCCAAGAATTGAGTGGCTCCTCCTCTGCATGGGTTGGCATTCTCCTAAAAGAGTTCCAACTATCCCAAAGTCACAATTGCCGTGTCTTAGGACCTTCTGAGCAGGATTCTCTCCAGTTCCTATGTTGGAACAGTCTCTTGAAACCAACCCTGGTTCAGTGCAGGAATCCAAGTTGAGGCATCCCAGGTAGATGACTATCCAGTCTCCACATGGCCATCTCCAATGAAGAGGATCTCACCACCTCCCTGGATAGTCTTTCCCATATTATGGGAACCTTCTTGCGTAGGAACCAAAGAGAAGGCCTTCTCAGTGAAGGTATCCACGCTGAGAGAAGGGGATTTAAGAAATCAAAGGAAGCACAGAAGCACAAGAAACAACAAAAACTTACTATTAGGCCAAATACAGCAGCAGAACACAAAAGTGAGTATTATTAATGACAGCAAAACAGAAATAGCAGAGCGAAATGCTTACTTAAAAAGAACTGTTTTCCTTTGTTGATCCTACCTGCTTCTTTGTCATTCTTGTGCCTCATTTCATGCCTGAATTCTACCAAGCTAAATATTTTGCCACCCCCTTCACTGCTGATGGTGAAATGGAATGAGGGATCTGGCCGTACCTTAGGCACAATTCTGCGTGCAACCTAGACCAGCAGGAATTTCTATACTGGCACCAGCAAACATTAAGCCATGATACAAAGTTGCCGCTTTATGAGAATTCGGAATATATTGCATTTTTCTTCCTGTGGCCAGTTTTTCACTTTGTATTTGCAGGAACAAATAACAGATATAGGCTTTTGTTATTAATAATGATTATTAATAAAATTAATGATTTTAATTTTAATTAATTAATAATATTAATAAAATTAATAATAAAATTAAATATTATTAATAGAAGCCAGAAGGCTGGGGGCCAGATGGGGGCTCCCACCAGTGGAAGTGGCTTGTGGGGTAATTGACCTTGCCCCCCCCCATCATCTTGTATGTTTTTTAGCATTTACAGTATGTATAGGGTTGATTTATAGTTGGATTTTAATTCATTAATTGATTTTAATTATATATATATATATATATATATATATATATATATATATATATATAATAAATAAATGGCTTGGGTTTTTGGCTTTAATTGTTTGTCTCCTAGAGTCACCCATTGGGGGAGTTGGACAGCATACAATTTCAATCAATCAATCAATCAATCAATCAATACTTTGATATTATTTATCAGGAAAAAAAACCCACTTATCTAGGAGCAGGTACATGTTGACTCTAGGGCTAGCCTGCATTTGCTAACATGTAATATATGATGAGGCCTTGGGATTGTCAGTGAAGCAGAAACAAAATCTCACCAAGTTTCTGTAAACTTGGAAACCTAGCAAGGAACTTATTGTAACGTCTACTTATTGCATTTTAATGGTGCAGCAAAATGTATTTTTCCTACTACAGACTAATTAGGCTGACCTCAAACCACAGGTCTTCAGATAACTGGTTAGGATCACAAAAGGCAGGTATTACTATCTGTACTGCTCCTGTAAGCAGCTATTCATTTTCATTGGCTGAGCTGTCCGGTTCCCTGCGGTGCAACCAATCAGGGCTTCTTGTCCTGAGTTTTCAAGGCTATATTTACCATCTTCTCACCTGACCTGATGAACTTCCTTGCAAATTGGGAAGAAATGTTCTGTTATTACCCACTGGGCTATTACTGGCACAAGGCTGTTATTATTATTTTTTCATTAAACGAAACAAAACATTTTTCATCCAGTTTGTTTTCTGTTTTTCTTCATTCTAGGGTGGAGCTGCCATACACCAGATTCTAGGAGTGAGGATTTGCCACATGTCCCTTCGATCTGCACTTGTTTAGTCAGAAGTTTTGAGCTTGAGAACTTGAGAAATTGTGGTCAGCTTTTAAGCTATAAAGTTGGCATAATCGGCTTGCAACCTTTGGAGAAGATCAGAAAAGGGAAAGACTCAGGCTAAGTGTTTCTAATCAACTCCCTTTTAGTCATAGTTGACCAGTGACCTTATAGTTCTGGAAATGTCCATTTGTGTTAGCTTTAACTTTTAAGTTGCTAATTTAATGTTGTTTATTATCACTCTGGTAGCTTGTGGTAAAGCAACTGAGGTGATTTGACCGTTTTGCAGTCTTTTCCATAAAAGCCATAGCCTATTTAAAATTCATTTTTTCTGGACCTGGATTCTTCAGCTTCCCCCCAAAAAACATGTAAGGTACTCATTATTTTATTTTTTCAAGCCAAAATATTATTTCTCCTGATAAACTGCAGAATTTAAGCCTTGTTGGTAACTCATATTAAATACATTCATGATTAGGGGGTGAGGGAGCCACAAAAATGCTTGATCTATTTTTGTCACTAGAGGTAGCTTCTAAAATTTATTAATTCTCCTCCTTCTTCTAGCAAAGGAGTATTTTCCAGAATGCATGATCTTATACATTTCTGTGCAGATCTGTTGGGGGCCTGTTAAGTCTCTGTTGCGTGCTCCTGAGAGAGAGAAAGAGAGAAAATCCTTTCTGAATTTTAGAACTACATATCAAAAAAGGCAAAATGACTTTTTCAAAATGTTTTTTGGGCACTCAAACGATCCCTGAACATAGATAACTAGGACTCAATCCAGCTTTTAGCCTGATCTACTCCTGATAGTTCATCTTTCATACATGAAAGTCAAAGTCATGACCTATTAAGACATTATTACCTCCCCACCCCCACTCCACCAAAATCCAATGGATTATAAATGGAAAATTCAAGAGGAAATGTATTTTAAAGGGTAACTAGTTTTCCTTGCTTGTTGAGAATGTATTCCCTAGTTGCCACTGAAGAATAACATAATATTAAGGTTTCTCTTAAGGGTAGGGTTTCAGATGGTGCTTTGATTCTAAACAGCTGCCCTTTTCAGTAAAACAAGGACCCAATGGCATTAATAATTTAGGAAAAGGTTTTAAACAGGCCTCTTTTTGGGTCGTGGGTCCAAAATTTGACTATTTCTAAGTATGCAACTGTTACAGAAAACTCCACTGGTTTAACTTTTAAAAAGTTTTGCATTTCCTGGTGAAGAAACATTAATATGCTTTTCTCCTCCTCATTTTGCTCAAGAAACATTTTGCCTAAACTTTGCTCATATTTCATGTAGTATAGTATCGAGTCAAAGGAGGTGTCACTTGTGAATGACTCTAACAGGTGAGGAAATATATATCTGCTTTTAGAGGAGAGAACTAACCTGTTCTGTTAGAGTGAATTATTCACTTCTATTTATCTGCCTATTCTTTTTCATCAATATCCAAGATGCAGAAAAATAATATGCATCTTGATTGCAGGTCTGTTTAACATACATTTCCAGTTCAACCAATGGATTTTGAAATGAACTAAATGCTTTCAACAGAATGCAAATGCAAGAGCTCGGATATAGCTACACATATCAAGTAGTTGCACCCAGCTACTTCAATATGGATTGAATGGAAAAATGTGAAAATATCTCTGTTGTTTGGCTCCTTCCTTCCTTCCTCCTTCTTCCCTTCCCTCCCTCCCTTCTTTCCTCCCTTCCTTCCTAGAATTTCTAACTTGTTTGTCTAAGGATGAGCCTCCAAATTTACTCAGGATTTCATTTTAGCTATCGTGTTATTGAGAAATCTGTGTGGGTGCCAATCTCTGAACCCGCTGCATTATCTGCAAGGATGGAAGGCTGTCTCGACAAGTGAATTTTCCTTGCCAGAGAAAGAAGGAAGATAATTCTCTTAAATAATTCTCTTCATAATTCTCTTACACTTTATATTCCATTTCCAGTAGAGGAAATGCAATATACAGTAAAAAGTAAGAGAATTATGCCTTGTTCATGCAAAACAACAATTTATTTAACCCTGAGGTTATCTTGGTTTCATGAACTGCCTGGCAAACAAGCGATATATGATAATTAATTGAACAATTTATCCTGAATTTGTGATGAGGTAGCACATTGGAATTTAAAGAAGCAAGTACCCCTTTCACAGTCTCCCTTTTGGTATTATTAGGGGACAACAAGCAGTACTTCATTTAAATAATGAAATCTCATTGTTCCATGGTAAAGGTCACTCTGCTGTTATGTCTAATGCACACCAAACAAGATCCCATTTTTGTCTTGCTTTCACTGAAGTAAATCAGAATTAATTCCTTTTAATATAGCCAATGCAAATTGGCAGTGAATAATTTAATTCCTATCACAGAGGGCAGTGACAGCTCTGTAAATGTTTGTGTGGAATGCCTGATAGCCTTGGCAATTATTTTCCCAGTGCTAATATTTACTCAAGACCTGCAATAGCTCTTGAAATAGCCACCTCTGTGATGGAATTGGGGGATGCCCAGAACCCACAAGGGGTTTTACCGAGCACTTCCATTCCTCCACAAGTCTGTAAAACCCAAAGGCCCATCTTCGTCTATCCTTCCCTGTGCAACAAATATATGATAGTTTGACAACAGAGGCTTGGGTGTCACTACATCAAAGAAAGCCACAACAGAATGGCTAAGTGATCGCCCCACTTTCAGAGGAGAAAAGTTTCTGTAGGCTAGAAATGGGGAAACAGTAATGCGTTTCCAAAGACATTGTATCAGGTATCAATACGTCAATACTTGTTGATTTATGGCTCACGTAGACAGGAGAGATTTGATATGATCCATCAAGTGACTAAAGTATGCTGAAACAACTCTGAGTAAAAAAAAAAAAACACACATAGTAAGGGACAGTCCTTTAACTATACAGTACATAAGAAAGATGGGGCATGAGTTCCTTAAACTGTTGGGAACATGGGATCAGAACCATTATATCAAAACTGAGTAATGTCCCCAAACTCTCATGACTGGGAAAGCAACAGTCAAAAGTCTGTTGCCTCAAAAAGGTAGGAAGAACAGACCCAAAGTGTGTGTGTGTATGTGTGTTTTCTCTCTTTGTGTTGACACGATAGATAGATAGATAGATAGATAGATAGATAGATAGATAGATAGATAGATAGATAGATAGATAGATAGATAGATAGATAGATGGATGGATGGATGGATGGATGGATGGATGGATGGATGGATGGATGGATATTCATTATGCAGTAGGTGAATATAAAGATTTAGATCTATATGGTACATATTTATAGATGATACAGATAAATGTAGATATAGATATTTGAGTCCTAGCATGGTACAGCAGTGAAGATGCTGGACTAGGGGCAGGAAGGCTCAGCTTCAAGATCACCCTTAGGCGCAGAAACCCTAACCGGGTAGGTAATTTTAGGCCAGTCATTCCCACTCTCTGAAAGAATATGGAGATCACCTTGAAGAAAGTCTGCTCTGGCTGCTACAAAAGCATCAGTTTAGCCCAGAAAGACAGGAGGGGATGAGGAAGAAATTCAATACTGCCCTGCCTTGACCCTCTTAGGTACAAGAGGGCTGGAAGGAGAAACTGTCAGGTTTTCAAAATATTATTATTATACTGTATCCTAGAACAATAGAGTTCCAGTAGTTTTTATGGTGTCGGATTCCTATCCTGGCCTCCCTCGAAGGGCTGATATTCTCAGCCCAAATCAGGGTCAGCTTTGGCAACAACCTGGCTACTAAAGAAAACTCCTTATTGCATCAATAGCTTTGCTGTCAGAACTAGACGAGCACACTGCAAAAGCAAAGGGACCCTGAAAACATGTGGGACAAATGCGAACAAAATCAGCAACAACAAAGACAGAGATGTGTGTGTGTCTGTTTGTGTGTGTGTGTGTGTGTGAGAGAGAGAGAGTTCTTTTCTACAATAAAAGCATGTATCTAACTGTGCATCTGATTATGGACTTGAGTGTCTGGATATTTTGCTGTGCCTATTTTGTGAAGCCTGCCATAAATAAATAAACAAGAAATTGTATTCCAGCAAGACCAGATAAATATTCTAGTATTTGTTACAAAAAAAGAAAGTTACTTATAATAAATATGAGGATTACAAGGTGTAGACTAAAAAGTGAAGGCATAAAATAGTCCAGGAGAAGATAATGAGTATTGTCTCCCTTTTTCTGACATTTAAAAGTACATTAGCCTTGCACATTCTTGTGGAATTAGCGGATAAGTATAATTTATTTGTCTTCCAGTAACTGTGAAACAGTGAGGCATCAATAGATTTACATACTAAGATGTACTTTGAGAGATACAGAAAGATTCATCTCAAATAAAATTCCCATGTTCCTTAGATTCAGTATGATGGTCATTGACATTCTAATTATTGGAGAAATTCCATCTACAATATAGCATCCTATACTATCTTTTTACTAATAAGCATGTTATTGAATTCTTTATGAATAGGAAGCAGTTCATTTTGCTACTTATTTTTCCTTTCATAATTTGCTGTCAGGAAGACATATATGATGCCCTGACCCAGACTAAATAAATTAGGCATGCAATAAACACATCTAAGCATTACCTGGATCAGGGAATATCATCTTTCTTACCATTTTGCCTAAGAGCAGAATGCTATTAAAGTTTTTGTGAGTTTAGGAGGAAAAAAACCGTGCAGTACATCTATGACGTGCGTGCATGCCAAAGAATTGTGAAGTCAGTTGTAATTTAAAAAAGAACTTAGTGAACGGGGAATCCTCACTGCCATGCTGACGGATGGATTTGCAGAGTGTTTGGTTGCATGGAATGAAGGCATAATGTAAGTTTTTTGTCTGTTTGTTTGTTTATATATAGAGAGAGAAAAGAGCATGTTTTCAAAATTCCCATGTTGTCCCAGATCAGCAACCAGATTTGGACATCACTCAACTGGCAGGATAATGGTAGTGGACTATGGTGTTATCAAACAATTAAGATAAAGGTGAAGTTTCCTTTAAGTCACATTCAAGTTCGGAGGATTTCATGGGAAAGGTGGTGTAGTTTTTCTTGGCAACAGTATGGGAGGGTTTTGTCGTGCTTTTCTTCCAGGATATTTTGCTTGCTTCAATCCCTAATCTAACCTTTCGCCTTGCAACTTCCTGGGCACCTCACTCAAAGTACCCACTGGGTCAGACCCTGTTGAGTTTTCCAGCCCAGGGGTGCTCCGCCAGATGCAACCCTTGTCAGCTGGAGGGGAAATGTCACTAAGAAATCAGCTTTTCCATCAACTCTTTGCCAATCTTTGGCAGCATAAAGCACACCACTCAACCCATTGTTTGGCTGGGGATCTACCGATACAGTATTTGAAGGTCTTTCCACTACACTTCTGGGGGAAAAGTGGGTGCAGGCTCTATATTTCCAAGATGGTAATGTATTTATTTATTTAGACCCTTCTAATGTAATTGTTTCTTGCCAGAAGTGCTGTTAAGGAGAGATAGGAGACAGTGCTGAGGCTGAGAAAGAAAAAAGAGAGAGAGAATGAGAGAGAGAGAGAATCTCAAACCACAATTCACAACCGGGAGATCCTATTGCAGACTTACGGGGTGGGAAAAATGCCCACTTAAATAAAGAAACAAAGCATTTGGAGATAGATGCAGCAAAAATATCTTTTATTGGCATGTGCAGCCACAGTGATCACTGGGCTCCTCGCCAAAGAAGCACAAAGGAGCCCTGAAGCCCACAAGGTTACAGATGATACACCCTCTGAAATGATATACAGGACTTACAAAGGCAATGTAAATTATAGCATGACCTTTCCAGACAGAATGCAGCTTCTGATAAGAATACAGGGTGGCCTTACTATGGGCTGACCCAGTGCCTCTAAATGCCACATTCCTACAAAGGCTCTATTGACATGAGCACCTTCCAACATCAACTATGTCCTTTATTGTACCCATATATTGACTCCTTTCACACAAAGAAAAAGGCAACCTGGTTTCTGTTATCTGTTCCCTTTCCCTCCAGGGTCATCAGGCAATTTCAGTCTCCCTGCTCTGCCCACTATGCGCTTCAGCATCATGTATTTAAGGACAGAATATAATTTGTCCCCCAGTCAAACAAATACACTCTGAGTCCATCATGCAAACATTCTGGGAAAAAGAGATGCAAAAGCTTTCAAGAGATCCCACCTTCAAGAACTCAGTAACAAAGGGGGGTTGGAGGATTCCTCTGTCGGTTCTCAAGGGAAGAACCCCTGATTGCTGGTATTAGAACCATAAATATATGGTTATATATATAGATATATAGATATATAGATATATAGATATATAGATATATAGATATATATAGAGAGAGAGAGAGAGAGAGAGAGAGAAAGAGAGAGAGACAGAATCTTGCTTCCTTGAGGGTGCTTTGCAGCTGAAGGGCTTGACAGGAGATTTGACCGGATTGTGTTGTGGAAACAGTGTTTGCTCCCTTTGATTACAATTGCCATGCACACAACAGAATATATGCTGACTTAGCCTCACGGTAATAGTCACTCCTGCTGCTTTGCTTACAAGATTGCAAACCGCAAGTGCTACATTTCCATGCCTCCATGCTTCAAAGCATTTTCTCAGACTGAATCTGAAACAGTGTTTACTACATACTATTTTTCCATTTTTTTTTAATGAAAAACTAATTACTGCAATCTGATTCAGCTTTGCACCCATATACTATAGTTTCTCCAAGCCTTTTCCCCCCACTTTTAGTTTGAAACTGTTCATTTCCTATTGAGAAGGCGAAAGTATGAAACTGTGCATATTATCATATAGAAATATCCATTTGGCTGTGTAGCCTAGTATTCACCAAATCAAGAATCAGGATCTACATTAAATGTATTATTTAGCTGGCAAGTATCTGTAGCTGAAAGTCAACCAAAAGCTGGGAAAATTCACTCTGTCATTGATTAGAGTACATGGAAAGATCAAACAACACAAGAGAATAATGGATCAAACTACTTGTTTTTTTTGTTTTTTTCCTAACTGATAACAATTCCATGGAGATGAATTCCTGTTCGGTGTTCTTTGAAACATCAGATGAAGTTGGGATCTTCTATTTACAAAGCATGTCCTAACTACTGAACTATGGAAATTTATCTGCATGGTGCCTGTGGCTTTTAAATCAATTCTCATTTTGTTTCATTTCTTTTGAACAAAATTCTGAAAACCATGACCTACATTTCTCTACAGTCAGGATTTCAGCCTGGTCATTTAACTAATGTAACCACAATGAATCATACTCAAACATTTATATTTCTCTGTAACAACCCCATTTGCACCACTCAGTCAAAATGACCTTCATTTAGAGAAGAATGACTTATTTGTATTCTCTTAACACCAGATTTCCTATGTATCTCCCATTCAGGGAACACAAATGCTGTTCTTAAAATTTGTTAATATCTGATTTTATGACAACTGTTTGGGTCCCAGGGAGACTAAGTCATTCTCATTCACTAGCACATTAAGAATTAATATTTATCCTTCCTGAACTTTTCAGTTTCTTAGCTAAAACTTTAACAAAAGGAGTCCAAATCCCTAAGCACTCCTTGCCTGGGAAGATTAATAATAATTCATTTTGATCCATGTGAATTCAGTTGGCTAACTGTGGTTTCCATGGTAATCAGGTGGAAAAGCAGATTTCACCAGGTTTCATTAGAATTCTCCTACACTTCTAATTATGACTTGTAGGGCTACCTTTTACATCCTGTAGCTAAGAAGGGCACAAAAAGACCACTTTAAGTGTCAAGAAGAAAATAAATAAAAATAAATAAATCCTATCTTCTAATCAAGCAGGACTCCCCACTCCCTTCTTCTTCTTCTTTTTTCCCCTTATTCACTGTGGATATTCTGAATTATGACATTTTTGTCGAAGGATATCATATAGAGCTCAAATACAATTTCTATAAAGCCAATCAACCTTCTCTATGGAAATCATAGGATCTATTTTTAAGACATAGTTTCCATCTTGGCATAAAGTTGAAGTGAAATCACTTTCTTTCACTCATCCCCCTTTGCATCCAACTTTACAAAGCTGAATTAACCAGGAGGGTGGCATATTAATCTCACCTCACCTCCTCACTTTCCGAGTTGCTCCCTGTTCCCTCCAATTCATCTTGGAAAGAAGTCAATGCAATGTATGAATTGGCAGGTGAGTAGGTCCCTTTCTTTCATTACCTTTCTTCCAAATCCACTTCTAACTTTACTTTAGGTTAAATCTAAAAGGCAACTCAGATGTGGCACCAAGCAATATTAAAGCAATCAAAAGAGCCAAGAGTAATTCAACAACACCAGTAGGAATTATTTTGCAAATTTGTCTTGTAAATATCTCAAACACTCTCGTCTCTCTCTCTCTCTCTCTCTCCTTTTTGAAAAACAGAAATCTCAGGAACATTCAGAGAGATTCATCACAGTGCCCAGCTGGTTCCATAGCAAAGTAGTAACTGGCATATGATGAGCATGCCAAATCAGCACTTAATCCTTATTTTAATGGCAAATTCAAGTGCCGGGTACTGCCTGTTTAGAATACAAATTATGCTCACAAAAAAGAAAGCAGCTGGAAATAATTATATAAAAGGCATTTTACTGAGACATGCTGAGACAAAAATGGTACTGGAGTAACAAGAAGCTGTCTCTCAACTAGTTTCCTTTTCATCCCTAGAGGAGGAACAAAAGTAAAGGAAAAAGATGGCAGCTGAAGCCAAGATACTTTAAGCTAGGGTTTCTTTTGAAGTTAGAAAACAAGCATACATAGGAATAATAGTGTTAATAGAGATCTGGGTGGTAAGCCAAACCAGAAGCCAAACCGTTGCCTGCATTTAACCCAGTTTTCTTTTTCAAGTTGGCCCATTTGTTTCAATTCAAGAGCTTCCACATTGCCCCAGGAGGCTCATTAAAACCAGTAACATTTGCTTTTCCAACTTCTGTTGGAAAATGATCCATTGGCACAAAAGGTTAACAAACATAGAGAACGGCACTACTAAAAATTGGAGATGCACTCTCAGTTCTTAAGCTTGTCTGGAAATTATGGATGGTAGTAGAAACCATACATATTTAAAGGAAAGAAGGAGAATTCCTGCTGATCAGCTCTCAGGAGACATGGATTTAGTCCACCTTGACCTGTCAACACACAAGTGAATATAAAGATTACTACTTTATCAAAATTCTACTTTGTATAGCCCTTGCCATTCATGCTCATTCTTTCAATCCATGATGCTTTCGAATTTTGGTGTTGGAGAAGACTCCGGAGAATACCATAGTTAGCCAAGAATACAAACAAATGCATTCAGAGTTCTCACATGAGGCACAAATGACCAGGCTCAAATTACCAAATTTTGGACAAATTATGTGGAGACAAGCTCCCTTGAGAAGTCTGTAGTACTGGGGAAGTTAAAAGGATAGAGAAGAAGAGGACAGCCATCAGCAGGGTGGATGAGTTCAATTTCGGTGATAGTAGGCACATGGTTGGAAGACCTGAAGGGGCAGGTTGGGGACGTATCATCCTGGAATGTGATGGAATGGAATTATGAAGGCCAAACTCAGGGAGGAAAACATGCTCTTTTGTCTCCTGAGGAGCGAGGGAGAGATAAGAGGATGAGGCTGGCACCTCCCTGAGGAATTCACACTGTTGTGACTGGCTGACTTTGGGAAGTGGGGTTTCAGTCTGGGAAGATTCTTGCTAGAGGTTGTAGCTATTAAACATTGCTGAACTGAATCGGCATGGTCTCTTGGAGTTCCTTGGGCTAGGCCTGACATGGAAGAAGTCTATCTACAGTCGTGTGAAAAAGAAAGCCCGCCCTCTTTGAGTTCTATGGTTTTATGTATCAGGACTTAATAAAAATCATCTGGTCCTTAGCAGTTCTCAAAAGTAGGTAAGTACTCAAAGAGGGTGTACTTTCTTTTTCACATGACTGTATGTGGTCACTAAGGACCAACGCCAACTTCATGGCACATAATCAATCAGTCAACAAGACTGTCTTCAGAAACATCAAGGGACAAGGGATTAGATTACACGAGACGTAGTTCTTCTCCAGGCCTTGAACATCATTCCTTTGAGTACGGTAGAGTAAATAAACCAAAGAATTTTATTCAGTGAAAATTCATCCAATCAGTGTTCCTACACAGAGAGAGCCTAGAGATTTTTGGTGGTGGATAATAATAATAATAATAATAATAATAATAATAATAATAATAATAATATCATCATCATCATCATCATCATCATCATCAAATGTCATTATAAAAACTGGTCAATAAATGCTTGACAGGTTGTTGCATTTAAAATACTTATTTTAATGCTGAATATACTGTCCAAGTTTCTCTTATCTCAGAAATGCTGTAATTGTCATAAGTGTCATCCTTCGAGCATAAATCTGAATAGATTTGATTGGTTCCTGTGCACACATCAAGATTTTCCTTACCATTTGAATGGGTAAGAAAGCCATTATCTGAAGAGTTTTAAAAAGGGACGACCCAGCTCAGTTCACCACAAGTACTGGGAGTTCTTGTTAGAAGACAGAAAGGTAAACTCCAAAGAATGATATTTTGCTATTTTATTTCTTACTGTCCATGACCAGTTCCCTGGGTGAACTGGTCTTGCTGAAGCAAAGGTAACTTGAAATTGGATTAAGGTTGTTTGGGGCTGAGAGTCCAGTAGGGAGCCTCACCAGTGGCTTAGGAGAAATTATCATTTTATTATTGCAGTCCTCCCTTTTCTGCTCAGTTATGCTGCAAAATAAATCTGGTTCCTGTCTGGATTCAGTTCCTTCTAAGTATGACCATTCTCCCAAGGGGAAATAAGAAAACTGTGTGGCAGCCATTAATGTACTTCTGTACCAGTTCTAAACAAAACCATTGCTCCAGCTGTACTCTGCTCAGACATAGAAGTAAAGTAGATATGTGCCCAGAATCAAGATGAGCGTGCTTCCTTTGACCCCCATACCTTGCAAGTTGTTCTTTACATTGGGCAACTCTTGAAGGACTCTTCAAAATCCCTTACTATGCAAAGATTTTATTTTATTTTTTAATATTCCATGCTTCCTCATTGTATGAGGTTGTCATCCTATAATCAGAATGAATCTGGAGATCCCCATCCCCTGGAAAATGTTTCTCCACTAGAATAACTTAATTTAGTTTCATTGAATTCATAAGTGAAAGCAAATAATTAAAGGTGTTATGAATGTCCAGGACCATGTCCTTGGGTTGGAACTCTTTTAACCAATTAGATACTCTAAGAGATTATTTTGGATATGGGAATGTTGAATCTCATCTATTTCATATTCCTGTATCTATATTTTGAGGGATCCATGATTTACAAGATCATGATGGAATGGTAAAATATATGGGTCAATGACCACAGAAGTAAGTAAATAAATAGGACTGATTGAGTACATATAGTGCATTATTAAAAGTAAATAGAATTGATTTAGTAAATATAGTGCACTGTTAATTTTGTGGCTGATACTAATTTTGTTCTGTCCAAGTCAGCTGAGCTGGTAGGTTGAAAATAAACAAATCTGAGTTCCCAAGAACCCTAGAGAGGTCAGCCAAACTCAGTATAAGGCTTTTTATTTCTCTTTTAGCAAATGGAGTGGGACAAGAGAATGGCATAGAGGGAGAGGAGAAGAGTCACTACCAAGACAACCATCGGATAAAAGAAATCTGAGTCCAGGCCAAAATGGTAACATGAGAAAACATCTCAGACATAACCCTCCCTAGTTCTCACAAAGATGGGAGGGGAGAAGCACATTCAGACTTGCAGTTTTCCATTGCTATACTCTTTTTATAAAAGTAGTATTAGCATGAATGACTTTGGTTTCCTAGTCTGGTCTACCTTGAAGGGCTGACAACAAGGTGAATAACAATGAGGGGAAATGTTGTGGCAAAAAATCTCCTCCTCCTCCTCCACCTCCTCCTCCTCCTCCTCCTCCTCCTCCTCCTCCTCCTCCTCCTTTTTGTATTTTTCTTAAATTCAGTGTAAAATCATTTCTCCAACGGTGAACAAGTCTCCTGGTTTCCCTTGCCTTGATTAAATTCAGAAGAAAGTCTTCACAAAGGAATTCTTTCCATGAGGATTCAAGAAGCCAAGAAGCTGCACACTGAGGAAGTATGCAATAAAAAGCTCTAGGAGAGGAAGGAAGGAAGGAAGGAAGGAAGGAAGGAAGGAAGGAAGGAAGGAAGGAAGGAAGGAAGGAAGGAAGGAAGGAAGGAGATGGGAAGGAAGGAAGGAAGGAAGGAAGGAAGGAAGGAAGGAAGGAAGGAAGGAAGGAAGGAAGGAAGGAAGGAGATGGGAATGAAGGAAGGAAGGAAGGAAGGAAGGAAGGAAGGAAGGAAGGAAGGAAGGAAGGAAGGAGATGGGCTGAGGACGGAAGGAAGGAAGGAAGGAAGGAAGGAAGGAAGGAAGGAAGGACGGAAGGAAGGAGATGGAATGAGGGAAGGAAGGAAGGAAGGAAGGAAGGAAGGAAGGAAGGAAGGAAGGAAGGAAGGAAGGAGATGGAAGGAAGGAAGGAAGGAAGGAAGGAAGGAAGGAAGGAAGGAAGGAAGGAAGGAAGGAAGGAATGAAGGAAGGAAGGAAGGAAGGAAGGAAGGAAGGAAGGAAGGAAGGAAGGAAGGAAGGAAGGAAGGAGATGGGATGAGGAAAGGAAGGAAGGAAGGAAGGAAGGAAGGAAGGAAGGAAGGAAGGAAGGACGGAAGGAAGGAAGGAAGGAAGGAAGGAAGGAGATGGGAATGAGGGAAGGAAGGAAGGAAGGAAGGAAGGAAGGAAGGAAGGAAGGAAGGAAGGAAGGAAGGAAGGAAGGAGATGGGAATGAGGGAAGGAAGGAAGGAAGGAAGGAAGGAAGGAAGGAAGGAAGGAAGGAAGGAAGGAAGGAAGGAAGGAGATGGGATGAGGAAAGGAAGGAAGGAAGGAAGGAAGGAAGGAAGGAAGGAAGGAAGGAAGGAAGGACGGCAGGCAGGCAGGCAGGCAGGCAGGCAGGGTTAAATTGAACATCAATTTTATTTGATGTATAATTTCTCAATACACAATGATTCCTTCTATGGAATCATTTATTGACCAGTTATCTAGAATCTAAAACAAAGCAAAACAAACTGTAATAGAATTGGATGGTTGCTGAATATAACAACACTGAAACACCAACTGTCTTCTTTTGAAGCTGAATTTGGAAATTAAATGAAGAGAATATATAATCTGTGATTCAAGCTTATTTTTTAAAAAAAGATGGGAAAATCTAGAAAAGACACGTGGAATGCACTACATTATTAACCTTTTGGAGTTCAATTCATTAGTAATCAAAATTCACAGAAATCTGATGGCTGCTCAGAGACATATATACATTGATCTCATGGTTTCAGCCCAAGTCCTCTGAGACAAATACAGTATTAGTTCCCCCCCGCCCAGCATCACTATTTCATATTTATAATGTATACCCAGAAAAGCAGGAAGGTACTGTGTACAGATCATTCAGACAACCACTACTTTATATTGTCTATACTGATTGGAAGCAACTCTCCAAGGGTTTGGACAGGTATCTTTTCCACCCCTACCTGAGGCTGCTCAGAACTGAATGTTGGGTTTGTCATACATCAAGCATAAACTGTACCCCTGATATACTGTAGAAACAACCTTGGAACATTGGCAGCATCAGACATCTTATCTCCAAGCACCTATAAGGGCTACTCTGATTGTCACTGATTTGTGCAATAGACAATGTAGTTTCAAAATTGACACTCATCAATTTTCCCAAAAGAACTATTTCCAGTGCCGGTCCATTTTGAATCATCCCCTCTCTCCAACTGCAGCATTTCTGACGACATTTAGAAACTTATTTCCCACCCCAAATTTTGGTATAGTAACAGACTAGATAAAAAGCTGAAACAGCCCTGTGATTCACGTTGCACTGCATGTAAAGAAGCTACATGCAGTGATAAATTTTCTGGAGTCAAAAAGATCTAGAGGTAGGAGCTTCATAAGCCACTGCTTAGCAACAAAAGTAGCGTTGAACGCAAGTAAGATTATCCAGCAGGTTTAAAATGGAGCATCTTAAAACAAAAAAGCCATCCAGCAAACATTTCCTCCATGAATAAGCTATTTCCAGAAAGTCAGAAGAGAATTCCAAGATGCTGAAACAACCTTGCTGAAACAACCGAGAAATGCCTTTTCATCTTAGCAACAGTAAGAAACAAAACCAAATGAGCTATATGGCAATTTGACTGAGAGAAAATAATCGGGAATTTATCATAGTTATCTGCCAAATCTCCTAACAATCACCAAGTCTGTGTACCACAACCCTACCCCCCACATTTCATACATAAAAGTATGAAAACAATAAAGCAGCCATAAATTGAATAACTTTTAAAACAATTCTGGGAATATTCTTCAGACTAGGAAAGGTTGTCTTAGTTTACGTTGCTGACATATTTCTATTCACTGACTTCACAATAGTAACAGAAAGGATACTCATAAATAGAGATGTTTATGAGGAAGAAAGGGCTATTAAGAAAAGTGGAGAAGGTTTATAGTTTTTCACAGATTTCTGAGAGTGTAAAATCTTAACTTAAAGCTCCTCCTCCTCTGGAATAAGTACTATAATGTCAAATTGTCCCTTAATTTGTTCATATATTACAGAGAATATGTTTAAAAAACAGAATGCAGCCTACCAAGGTATAAAGGGGAGAAAAGGCTTTAAAATTCCATCTGTGACCAAGGTTTATTTATGTATACCAGTTTATATATAGTAGAGATAAAGCCATTCCAGTAGAGCTGTGAATTGGACTAAATTTAAAGATGCATATCTAGCCTTTTAGCCAAAGGGGAAATAAATGTTTGGCAATGGCTCTATTGTGAAATATATGAAGTTATTTAAGAAAGAAATAGGTACACAGAAAGCCCTATTTGTGGAAGCAGCAAAGTTATATTACAAATATAGGTTCCATTATCACTTTGTTTCCAAGAAGTCATCCATTGCAGATATATTGCCAGTCTCAATAGAGCTAACACCAGTTCTAAGGAGGTGAGCCAATATTCATGGATATGGTTTCCTTTCAAGGCTGTAATCCTATAGATCCAGGAAGAGTGTCAAAAGGGCCAGAGGACTGGTTAAATTTCCTGCTCTAAGATTCCCTTCATGCTTTTTAATTAGCATCCAAACCAGGTTCTTTCTCATGTAACAAAATCTGTGATGCTGCAAAACCCAGAAAGGGAATATGGACTGGAAATGGAATTGCGAATGGCCATGGACTAATTGGATACAGTCTCTTGCCCTCTGAAATTTGGATCAGTCTTTGTGGCTGGATGAAATAAATTTGGGGGAAAAAAAATAGAAAAAGTAGAAAACAAACAGAAATGCACAAATCTCTTTTCACCCACATTTCCATCCTACTGGCTTGTGGTAGACTTTTGGAGCTTTAAAATCTGCAAGATTGGAGTGCTCTGACAAATGTCATTGGTTTTCTCTGCCTACCTCTTAAACAGCTTATTGATTTAAACTGACCACTGATTTCCTGACTCGGCCATCACAGCCAGCTAATTTATTTCTTTTCTTTCTCTGCTATTTCCAATTGATTGGAAGAGATAAGAAGCTTAAAGAATATTTCAGATAAGACTGTAATTCAGGGATGATCCATACAGGGACAGGTGAACCAACCTGCATGCATACGGAACACTTTTTGAATGGTAGTAGCTGTTGTGTATAGAATATATTTTGCACAAGGTGCATTGGAAAAGTTTGCATGCTGTAGGTACTTTACGAATGGAACGTAAGTTTCATAGATCAGAAAATTCAGAAGAGACTAGAGAAAACAGTAGATTTCTGCACTGAGAAGGAGATTGGATTAGAATTCCAAGATCCATACTGTATGTTATTTTTATGTTCTAACAGTGAAGGAAGTTTATTGTTTTACAAGACATAAAAAAGACATCCAAAGTAGTAGTAGTAGTAGTAGTAGTAGTAGTAGTAGTAGTAATTCTTATTGTTGTTATTATTCAAACAATAACACTGTTGTTGATTAAAATCTGTCTAGATAAATTAATATTTGCAGATTTCTTAGAGGCAGATGGAATGGGGATAAATTTAGCACTCAAGGAAGTCCATTCCACACCCTGGGAACAATGAAGAAGATCTTCTTCCATGTGGAGAGAAGGGCCTGTGGAAGGAGATTGTCTTCAGAAAAGGTTCTCCTATGAAACAGAATATCCAGACATAGTTCATATGAAGAAAGTTTATCAGCTATCAAATTTCTATCAGATCTTTATATTCTTTAAAAGAAGCCTTTAAAAATATGCAGTTGGACAAAAATATGTACTGTGCAGCTTCAAAACAAAATGTATGCAGTTCAAAAAATCCAGTCTAAGTACAAGTTGTGTTCCATTCGCTTCTGTAAAAAATCATGAAAGAGAGTGTAAAAGAACCAAATCCCTGGAAGTAAAGAGAGTTTTCACAAAGATCACGAACAAGAAGGATCTTTGCAAATTTTCTAAAGCTTCCAGGGGTATAATCACAGCCAGAAAAAGCAACCAGCAAGCCTCGATATGTCATCCTTAACAGGGACCTCTTCAGGCAAAGTTACATGGAACTGTTTGAAAATATCATTAGAGCACAACAGCCAATCTGGTTCCACCCTGGAGCATACAAAGGAACCCCCCCAAAGCTATTTAAAAATCCCACCAAATACAACAAGACACCACTTAGGGACAAAATTATTGATCAAGAAGGGAGAAATCTTCTATCTAAATTTATCATTCTAATAGAAAATCAACCAGATATTGATTGCAAATAAGCACTGGGGATATATGAGTCTTGAATAAGGAATGGTGGGATCCCCTCCCCCCCATCAGTTGTATTTTCTTGCTGGTAGTCAGCTAATTTTTGCCAGCTGCCACAATTGGTGGACTTGTGTATTCAGGTTTCCTGACTCTTACTCAAAGCAGGATGCAATAAGTTAAACCACAATTGAGCAAAACACTTCATATCCTTAAGGTTGTACTACTTTTGTCACTTTGTGGAGCATGGACCATTTGGTGAAAGGACTACTGTATTTCTCAGAGTTGATGTTGGTTGCTCCAGGATCTGTTTTACTAGTGGGAGATATGAGCTGTACCCTGCTGTAGGATGTTTTACATCTGCTTGCCTGGTTCTACTGCCTAGAAGGGAGATCCTTTTTGACAAAATTCCAGAAGAAGGCAGTGGCAAATCATTTCTTAATGCTTCCAGTAAATGCAATCACTAAGCTTCAATCTCTTGGTTCCAAACAGCATTTGATAATTCCCTTCACTCTGATAATCAGATCACAAGGATATGCTCTGGTCACAACTTTATACTGTATAAATGGCAGGTGCCTAACCTGACTTAACTGAGATATTTCGAGGGCAAATGTACTTTATTCCTTGGTTGGAATAACAGGCCAGGTTATCACTCCCAGCATAAGAATCTTAATATAAAACATTTTAAGATTACAAAGCAAACAAACAAAAAAGGCCACCCTCTTTTATTGTCAACTGATAATAACTTGAATTTATATTAGCAGCATTTTTTAGTCTGCAGGCTGTATTGATCAAAAACTGATACATTTGAACCATATCGAGATATAGATGGATGGATGGATGGATAGATAGATAGATAGATAGATAGATAGATAGATAGATAGATATTATACTATGACATAATATGTTGACCATCATCAACATTACAATGTCTTACCAGAGTCCTTTTATTTCATTTATTTCCCTATAAAGAGAGGGTAGTTTTAGGCCACTGAGTCAGAAACACTTAGTGTACAGTACTGGTGTTTTCTGGCTGGGGTAGTGACATTTAGAAAGCAACAGCTGGAATCTGCATTCTATTTCACAGATAAAGAATCAAACTGTTGAATTAAATGAGGATTTGGCAATCCCAAAAATTATGATATTTTCTTTTTCCTCCACCATTCTAACAGGGGTGATTATAACTGCTTTCTTCATATACAGATAGGACACTTACATGTTCTGGAAATGTTATCCATTATCTGCTACAGAGATCTAGAATGAAGTGTATTTTCTTCCTCCCTTCATTTATCCACATAAAAATTCTGCTACACATACTACGCATTTCCCTTGGATTCTAATGGATTAGAATTCTTTTGCAAGCCTGTCCCCTGAGGCTTAGGAGTCAGAGAGGTTAATCTGGTTTTGCGATTTCAGGTATACTCCAAAGTTTCTCTCGGCTTTAGTCTCACGTGGGTTTCCTGAGGGGCCATGCGGTGCAATGGAGTGGATACAGGAACAGGTAATCATCTCTCCAAAGCCTGAACATAAACCTGAAGTAAATGATCTTTGGTCATTGCTTCTGTGGCTGCACCAGATAATAAAAGAATGTGATTGGGTCATAAAGACTTAAATATGAAATAGAATGGTTTTGTAGCAAATATTTACTATTTCCAAGTGACTGGAGCAGAGCAGAACAAGGGAGAATAAAAAACTAAGCTTGAGGCAGAATAAAGAACTAAGCTGGTAGGGAAGTGGGTCTGAAGTTCCTTTCCTCCCTTCCTGTGTCCTGAAGTAGCATCCTGGAAAAGCTCCCCTCCCAGTTAGGAAGAGTTTTAAAAACATCTTCTTCTTCTTCTTCTTCTTCTTCTTCTTCTTCTTCTTCTTCTTCTTCTTCTTCTTCTTCTTCTTCTTCTTCTTCTTCTTCTTCTTCTTCTTCTTCTTCTTCTTCTTCTTATTATTATTATTATTATTATTATTATTATTATTATTATTATTATTCCAATTTCATAGCTGTTTTCATTTTAAGCAGTTCAGTCTCCTTTGGCAGGAGCTAACAAAAACTTATTTCCATTGTCCATCACTCCTGTATATAAAGGATCTTTTTGAAATTAGAACACTTGATAATGGCTGACTCCTAAATTCCATTTTGGGGTTAATACGTACATTTGGGATTAGTTTGGATATTATTGAAAGGCAGGCTTGACTCATATCCAGAACCCTGTGCCTTCCTTCCTATTGATGAAGAATTTTTTCTCTACCTCGGACACCTTAATGTGTTGGCGTTGGTTGCTGAAGGAAATACGTATGAAAATGGAAGCATGTAAGGCCAGGTAGAGTTTTAATCCTGGGATTGCAGATCTAAATCAGTGTAGTTGCAGGATGGCCCTTTGGTTCTGGGCATTTTGCAAGTGACCTGACATTCCTCTGGCCCACGAGCAGAGAGATTTAGAAAACCTGCCCAATTGTTGTAGCACACAAGCTCGGCTTTGCCTAAAGGGAAGCCAGGCAAATTCAGCTGCCTGTAGCAGATCCCCTGCAAACTGGCACTCTTCCAACTCTGACATTTTATACTTCTACCAAGCTACTGAGCTTACCTGACATATTCTTCTCCTACCCATCTCAAAACAATCTTTTTTTTTTTGTACTTACTTCCATATTATATTCAGTAACATTGAAATTTCTCTAATTTGCATCCATAATATCTCATGCAAACTGACTCAGAATGTACATATATTCATTCGGTATGTACATATATTCTCACTTCAATTGGATTTATAACAAGTGGGATGAATTTACCTTAGCCCTGCAATATTCATAGTGGAACAGCAGGCATCACCATCTCTTTTCAACCTTTTCTCTGTTGTGCTTCATAAATGTGAGCTTCGTCCTTCTGTTGTGCTTCATAAACATGAGCTTTAGAAGTATGAGGAGAAAGAGCAGCTCTTTACATCTCTAATATGGCTTCCTTTTCAAATGGTTCTATTTCTTCTCCTATTTCCAATCAGGTGTTTACACTGGATATCGCCATCCCACTCTGGGACAGTAAATGACTTCAGGAGCTGAGCACAGAGTTTCTCTTTGCCTCCAATCCTCACATTATCCATGCTGGGGCTGTGGAAAGGAGTAGTGGCAAAGGATGAAGATCCCATTAAGAAACTCCTTTTCCACCCCAGGATGAACAGGGCCTGATGATAAAGTTTAATAAGATTTGAAAGCACAATGTTAACTTCTCCCTGGTGGCCTCTAAACCAGATTTTGAACACCACAGTTTATCACTGAAAATAATGCAAGCTAATTAGTGTCACCAGATATCACTGCAGTATTAATTTCTAGAACATATACTTGCATAAAATAGGAAGCTGAGGATACATAATGGTGTAAGAACAAAACACGAGAACTAGATTAAAAGTCTACTTAAAAGCAACTGTAGACCAAGAAGGCAATTTTCATTAAATATCAGCATGGAAACTGTTGGGACGATAAGATAAATAATTGCAATTATAATGAAACATGAGAATACATTTTGGTCTTCACCTTTATTTGATTTTATTATGCCCTGCTTCTCAGAAGCAACAGATAAGGTGGCAAAGCTGTATCTACACTAGATTACTTCAGGCCATGGGTGAATTCCCACAATGGGGTGCTCTTCCATACAAAAAAATTATCTCCACATAGAAACAGAGATAGCCGAGAAGAGAAAGATTGATTCTATCCAACAGATAGCTTTTGATATATAGGAAAGTTCTCCTCTGCCCAACATTAATCATAAAAAGTCCCAACCGTACTTTAGAGTGGAACAATCCGGACTTTGATTCATCACCACTTCTATTCAGGAGAATTGGATCTCTCTGGTGGAACATCTCTGCAAATGAAGCACCACTGCTGTGCATCTTGAATGATAATGAACCAGTATCCAGTGAAACCTTTTCTGTTGAGGTGCAGATTTTCTTGATTCCTAGTAACTACTGCCATTTTCTTGGCAACAATACGGAAGTGGTTTGTTTGCGATTGCTTTTTCCACAATGTTTGTTCAACTCCCTAATTTCTTCCAAACCCTGGGATTTCTTGATGGTGTCTCATTTCAGTAGTAATTCACTAGTAATCTGACTCGGCTGAATTTTCTTTCCTTCAAGAACTGGCATTAATTCATTATATTTGTTTCCACTGGCATTTTTTATTACTAAACACATCACGTGCATGATGGAAAGCTGTGTATATTTTGATCCAGTTCAGCTATGTTAAAGGACCATAGAGTGGCTGAGTTGCATGAGACAAAATGTCATTGCCTGATCAAACATATGTATCATAAGCACTAAACAAGAGAGGTGTGTGCTAAGAAATCTGCATTTCCCACCAAACCAGACATCCTATGACTTTTAGTCCCACTACTTTATCTTACCTTGGCACCACCCTTTAAGACCTCACTGTTATGCCTATTCTCAGATTGCTCATTGTTGTAAAGGATGGGCAGAGAGAGTTAGTGCAAAACATGTGCCATGATGTGAACATTGTAACTTACATAATTGCATCAAATGTTGCAATGGAACATGAGAATGACCTTGGAAGACGGGGGGGGGGGGGGGAGAGATGCTGCCTAAGGAACGATCACATAAAAGGGGGAGGAGCCCCCAACTGAGTGATGAGGAGAGAAGGAAACTTAGAAAGGACCCGTCCTAGTTGATCAGGTGGTAAATAGGGATGGCAGGAAATTTGTACTTTCAGACTTGCAAGATCCTGTTAATATCAATAAAGTAGAAGTAGCTCATCTGGTCATGTTTCCTGCCTGGTCTACCTGACAGATGTCTAGAGGCAAGTATTTATGGAAGAGATTACATTATGGCATCCGTTGCATGTGTCATCATTTTGGCGCATTATGGCTTGTTGAGGATGCCTGTGCTGTTACTGTTTGATCCACTAGGAAAGTGTGAAGCCTCTTCAGCACTTAGCATGGCTCTTAGAACTGAAATGTTGGCCAGGCATGATCTGCCTATCCTTATCTGCCCATCCATCCATCCATCCATCCATCCATCCATCCATCCATCCCTGGTTTCTTTACAATTCATGATCAAAATCCTGAACAAACAATTATCATTCTTTCCTATTACATTTGCTTCTGTAACATCAATTTCATAAGAGAAGTGTAATGTGTTAGGCTGAGATATCATGATTGGTCCCAAATCATGCAGTAAATTTCCATAAGAAAAAGAAGGCTTGAATCTGAGCATCTTTGGTTTTACTCCAACATCACAGTTGCTCTCAAAGCTGTTTCCATCCTCAAACCCACTCAAAATTGGACAACTAGTCCCACAGTCCCTCTGTTCCTATCTACAAATTTTGTTTTTCTGTATCCCTGGGAGTGCATATAAAACAGGCCAGTTCTTTACAAAATAATTCTATGTGATGCCTTGAGAGACTGAAATAATTCTCAAAGATCAACTATATCTCAACAGAGTATCCTATCATCTTATACAGTAGATATTGATCCCAAGGCAAATTGCCCTTAGCCTTGCTTTATAGTCCATTAGAGTCACATGAGATATCACTTATGGAAGCAATGAAGCTCCTTTTTTTGCTGGATCATAGCAAATTTGGCAGCTATATCAATCAATCAACAATGAAGGGAGAGGAGTTTAGTTCAGTTGTGCCCCCTCAATCAAACCACCAAACTCCTTCACACTAATCCATAGCATGTGTGAGAGCCAGTTGCAACAATTTCCAGGAAGATCTTTCCAAGGTACAATGCTATTCAACAAAACCAATTTCATATCCTTCAAGGAGCTTTAAAACCAATGGAAATTTGCAGGTACAGAAAGTCAAGATGGAAAGTTCCAGCTAATTGAATACATTTCAGAGGGCAGGAATGGACTATAGATGTAGATGTAGATGAAGATATATACACAAACATAATGGAGAGCTGACCAACCTTGTCTTTTCATCTGACATTCCTTCTGCAAATACAAATCGCAGTAGACATGAAAATTGATGCCATTTTATTTGTTTTCTTGTAGATTAATGATTGATGCTGAACTCTTTCAATAGACATAAAAATAAAAGAAAATATTTTTTAACAATTATGAGAGATTGAGAAATGAAAGATTTCACATTTAACGTGATGATAATTCTCTAAAGATTCATGATGCTAAAAATAAGCTAATGCAGCCTGATTCCTTCCTTCCTTCCTTCCTTCCTTCCTTCCTTCCTTCCTTCCTTCCTTCCTTCCTTCCTTCCTTCCTTCCTTCCTTCCTTCCTCCCTCCCTCCCTCCCTCCCTCCCTCCTTCTTTTTATTCAACTCTAAGATAGAGAAGTTGTTGCCACTCAGGTCAATTGCTGCAGTGCATGGTTCTCTACTTTGGCTGTAGTTCATAAAATGAAACACTCAGATATAATCAACACGAGTCAGTCTCAAAGGGTCTGTGCTGGCTCCCATCCTAAAACTAAATCTATCTGATTTACCTTTGATTCCTCCATCTTCTGAATGTCAAGGGAGGGAAGAAAGGAAGAAAGGAAGAAAGGAAGGGAGAAAGAAAGGAAGAAGGAAGAAGGAAGGAGGGAAGGAGGGAAGGAGGGAAGGAAGGAAGGAAGGAAGGAAGGAAGGAAGGAAGGAAGGAAGGAAGGAAGGAAGGAGGGAAGGAAGGAAGGAAGGAAGGAAGGAAGGAAGGAAGGAGGGAGGGAGGGAGGGAGGGAGGGAAGGAAGGAAGGAAGGAAGGAAGGAAGGAAGGAAGGAAGGAAGGAAGGAAGGAAGGAAGGAAGGAAGGAAGGAAGGAAGGAAGGAGGCAAACAAGCAAGCAAGCCAAAGAGAGATACTTAGAGTTTTTGATGCCCAACTAGCTTGTTAAATGGTGGTCATGTTGACTCAAGTAAACCTTCCCAATGCAACTTCAAATAGTTGCATGCAGAACACTGTCTCAGCAAACATTTTAATCTTCTGTAGAGTCAACTGAGATAAAGCAAATGAATTCCTGGATGTGAGAAACACTGTGGGAATTACCAGGACCAAGTTCAGATGCAGAGAACCTGAGACCAGGTAGACCTATTAAAAAAGAAAGCATAATGTCAATTCCATCTCCACTGAGAAATGATCTGCTGTCAGTCTGTTAGGTTGCAACAGGGGGGGAAATTTATATATACAACTTGAAGTTTAAAATTCACAGCTGCTGGTATTCTGCTCCAGCTATGGATTTTGTAGTATACAGTATTTAATAAAAGTAGATATCACAAGGCTCTGTCCTCAAATCTCTGCTTGGTAGCCTTCTAGTTTAGTGTCTATCTGGGGAAGGCTGACAAGTATCAGGTTTCCAACTGTGCCTGGCAAGACTTTTCAGAATCTGCATTTGTTAGTTACAGTCAAGTGTGAAAACTGATCTGCTATTTTTTGACCCGAATCAGAGAGTTGTTGTGAGGATAAAATTGGAAGATTGCTTTGTCCTTTAATTTCTGGAGGAAATAACTTTACAAATAAAAATAAGTAATAACTGAAATAACTATATGCATTAAGTGTGGGCCTGTGCAAGCTACCCTTGATGTTGCAAAAACTAGTTGCAGATAGAAATACCTAGGAGAAGGGCATTTCCCTTTGAAAAGGCTTCGGAGATGTAAAGAACTTGTATATCTCTCCATCAACAGAGTGAATGAGGGGTATCTGGTGATGATAAATAAATATTGAATTTAAAGCAGTAGTCAGATTTTACACAGCATAGGAGTATATGAACTAGATATAGCTTTTCTTGGTATGAGATATAACAAAGAAGTCTCCTAAAATGCACTTGACAGGAATGGACTGTTAAAGACTTAATCCATTGATAACGATGGTGATGGTGATAGTGATGGTGGTGATGGTAATGATAATCTTAGTCCACAGAAGCTGATTTATTTATTTTTACTATTTATGTTTTATTAGTAGTGATTCCTGTTCTATCATTTGTTTCAAACAGAGCAGGAGTAAATGCTTGACATTCCTTAACTGAGCTGAAAATTCAATGTATCACTTATAGCCGCAGGAAGACAGGACATGGTTTTGATCCTGTATAAAATGGTTATTCCAGGTAATCTGTATTATTGCAGAGAAGATGAGCTGGGGCATTCAATAACTGCACTGCAAATGCCTAATGTGTCAACAGAACTGATGCCAGCTTTTCAATACTTCAGGATGTCCCACATCCACCAGATGGATTGCTCTGTGGTCCATACCCATGAGTATTTCTTAGATCATTGTAATGAAAATGACTGATCAAGTAACCAACCAGCAATGTAAAGAACATCAGCTGCCGAAATCAAGAGTGAAGAAAAGGCGGATCTAATAAGATATGAATGCTACTTATAATTGTTGTTCTCTACAATACATGATCAAAACTGCAATGCAGGGAAGAGTACGAAAACTTAAACATAAGAGTAATACCATCTCGTCTTATGACAGTAGCTGGGGATGAAATAAATTTCTCATATCTCAGTTCCAAGCATCTTCCTGAATTCATACTGAGAAGGAAAACAGACATTGTTTCTCTTTTCAGATTTGCTTCATGGATGCATTTAAGGGGGGGAAAAAGAGGGATAGTTTATATGTATGTGAATGGGGAATCTATTTGTCACCTATAGAACTGGGATTCAAGATTCCACATAGTGATTTTTAATTGAGCTAATTCACACGATCCATTAACATTCTTCAACTATATGTTAATTAAGTGTGGAAGGAGCTGAGTAAGCCCTTAGAAAAAAAGCTGGGATGTCTCTCGCCCCTTTTTATCTTAAAGAAAAGCAACCAGCAGGCATCTTCCCTTGATCTTTACCTGCTTCCAGTGGGGATGCCAGACATATAGAGGTCTGGAGCATGGGAAGCGTAATCAACAAGGAACCCCCCTCTGAGCAAGTGCTGCAAGGGTGATGCCTTTCAGCTCTAGAAATAAAATACTTCACAACTTGAACCATCTGTCTGATGGTGGAAAACGAAGGGTTGCTGTTATTTCTTTCAAAGGAATTAGGCTTTATCAAGATATAACCTGTCCACCCCAGATGCAATGAAAACCTCGTATTTTGTTCCAAAACATTTCAATAAAATGGAACATCTCTTTTTGTGTATGTGTCTCTGTCAAGTGGGACAAAGGAAGAGAAATTCTGGACAATATTATATTGATACATAAGTGGAAGGAAGAAAGGAGCTTCAATGCCCACAGACCACACTGAATTCTTGTGTCCCAATTTTAGAACTGTTTAGGCCTTTGCTTTATTCTGTGTCAGTGGCTTCCTGTCACTGAATGGGACTCGAAATTGAGATAAAGAGAGCGTTTCATCACAGGTGCTATATCTCATTTTGGGAATGGAGACCAAGCAGCAGGTGGAAGGTAGGCTTTGAAGATGGCCAGAAGGCCAGGTTTGACAGGGCCTGCTAATCACGGGAGCCTACGCCATATCCGTTCGGGCCTTTGCATGCACAGAGCCAGTTCCATCAATCATGTGATGTCTTTTCCAAAGAGCAGAAGTTCCCAGTTCAGTGCTCAGAATCCTGAACAAAACCTCTCTATATTAATAGCCCGGCCTTTGCTGGAATGGAGAAACAGGGAGCGGATAAAGATACACAGAGGGATCATAGCAATATATCAACTCTTTGTGATGAAAGACAATATGCTACTTTATAGCTGTGTTCAGCTTTCCATTTCAAGAAGAGTTCTTATAAGCCCTTGCTAAAGCTCACTAGAGAAAGCTAGAAATTAGGTCTGTAGGAAGCCAATTAGAGTTCTCCCTAATGCAAAACACCCCAGTTTTGCAACATGTTTAGTTGTCATTTAAGAAAAAGAAAAAAAAAAATGTTCAGGTTGAACAGTGGAACATCTTGAGCCTCTGCTGAGTAATGTTCATATTCTATAAAAAGTTGGGGAGAGGGGGAGAGAAAGAATTATAATGCAAGAGCACACATTTCAGTGCCTGTATGCATCAGATAAAAATTAGTTATTCTCCTCTAAGTGCAATAAACTCAATCCAGTAACACATACATTTGCAAGACTGAGCTCTTGGGATGGTCCTGGCTCGTACCACTAATCACAGCTGTCAGCAAATACATAAATGCAAGGAGGGAAGGATGAACCAAATCATTAATGGTAATGCTTTGTGGTTGCACAGATTTGCAGTTCTAACTTGTGAGTTCTTCAGTTAAAGAGAGCAAAGAAGTATGAGACAAACACACACGCACACACGCACAATGTTAATATGAACTCAGGTGATTGTTTGGTTTTGAAGTCAGGCTTCCCCAATCTGTGTATGGTTTCTGAATCTTGACTACATTTCTTTGGCTTGTTAGTAAAAATATAAACATTTGTTTATACTAAAAGGTGCGTTATTCTTCTGTTTGATAGACTCATCCCATCCCATTTTTTTCTTCTAAGAATGCAAACAGCTAAAAAAATCCACAGAGACAATGCCTTCATTAAAGACAATGCTTCATTTTTCTTCAGCTAAAGATGACTTTGTTGATTTCTTTTCTATTTCCCATCAATCAATAGATCACCTGCCAGTGCAATAATGGGGACAATTTTAAGAGTTTTCATTTATGGTCTATTTTGAGTCAGGGTTCAGGCATGAGGAAACTTTGGTCACTCTTCTGTATGACCTTTCTTGGGACCTGGATGGTCGCCCCCATCCTAGTCCTTTTAGTACTCTCAGCAGCTTTTGTACCATCAACCATAGCATCAACCCCCCTATGGGGCTTTGGGAATAGGACATGCTCTGGTTCTGCTCCTTCCTCAGTGGATTGTTCTGGTCCATTGTTGGGGGATAAGAGGTCAGCCTGGTGGCAGGGTGCTGCAGGGGTTGGTCCTCTCTTCCCTGCTCTTTAACATCTACATGAAACTTCTGGGGGAGGTCATCCAGGAGTATACATCACCACCACAGCCTGTAGGAAGGATGCTGCTTATGTTTTATCCCGGTGCCTGGAGGCTGTAAGAGTCTGGATGGGAGAGTACAGGTTACAACTGAACATTTCCATTTGTCTGTTAGGGTTCTCCATCAACACCAGAGTTATCTCTGGATGACCAAGCAGTAACTGTAAATTATCAGGTTGGTGATTTGGGGGTCCTTATGAACTTAAGGCTTCTGCTTGAACTGTGGGTGGAAGCCATGGGTAGAGGGCCTTTGCCCAGCTGCAGCTGGTGTGCCAACTGCAGCCATGCTCGGTGCAGGTGGATCTAGCTTCAGCAATGTATGCACTCATTCCTACCTGGGAATACTACTGTGATGCATTTTACAAAGGTTGCCTTTAAAGATGATTCAGAAATTACAGTTGGTCCAGAATAGCCCTACACTGGTTACAAATTCTCTTGTGGATACAATTTAAGATGCTGGTTTTAACTTTATTGCTTGTCACCTGGGGACCTGCAGGACCACCTTCTCCAACCTATATCAGCCTGACCTATTAAAGCATGGAGGGACAAATTCCTCATGGTCAGACACTTCTAGGAGGTGAGAGGAAGCAAAGCTAGAGTCGCTGCTTCTCAGTGGCAACACGAATGCTGTGAAGGCCCCTCCTTGATGACTTTCAGAAGAATCTTTTCTGGGGAGACTTCTAGTGAAGTTAACCTACTAGGAACATCTTTTATTTTTTTCCTTTCTATTTTTGTTCTTTTTATTGTTTGGCTATATATTGGTCATTAGATTTATGATTTAGTTTATTATTTTTGTTTTAATCATATCATGATTTTTTTTCCATATCTTATAACCGCTGAGAGTTGCACAATTGTGGTGGGATATAAATGCAAGAAACACATTAAATAAATAGATAAATGTTTGTTTTAAAAAATGGGAGATTTCCCATCCAGTTAAGAAAGAATACATTTGACAGTGTAAGCTGTTCAGACATAGGTCAAACATCTGCCACATCCTGAATTGTTTGGAAACCTCTATACAAAATAAAACAACAAAAATCAAACAAACCCATCTATATTTTGTGAGATACAGTGTGAGAATGCCATTGTCATGACCATTTCATGAGATCTCATGGGATCTCCACATTTCATGGAAGGTTTTGTGGGATTTTAGGGATTTTTAAAACGGACATTTAGTGGGTAGCAGGACCACATCTTGCAATATGTATGCATTATCTGTGCAACTATGCCTATACCCATTAAAATAAATTAATCATAATTAGTCCTTTACCCAGGCTCCTATGTTAGTTTCTTTTTGCAGATTATCCTAGCACTTTTTTTTTTTAAAGCTAATTAATTCTTCTCACACAGCAACTTCCACACCCATCCAATTGACACAACACCCCTGGTTTTTAGACGTCAACAGGACTCATTGTCTAGATTTGTTGAGAAGCCAGCTATGCCTATCATGGTACAAGAGATGGGTTTCCATAGCACTGACTGTAATGCTAGTCCATGTATGTATGTATGTATGTATGTATGTATGTATGTATGTATGTATTCTCCTCCCATCTCCCCGCAGCAGGGGAGTCCATGCTATCACCCTTCTTACTTCAGAGCTGCGGCTACAGCAGGAGGTAGCTTGGCAGTGGAGTGTGCATTTCCTCCTGACTGGCACCTTCCAGAGGGGTTTCTTGCCACTTTCTTAGTTTGCAGCCCCCTCTCACCACCTTGGCATGAGCAAGCTGACCCCATTGCAGAGAGACCAGTACCACCGTTCCCACTCCCAGCCATAGCACAGCAATCCCTTGCTAACAATTTTTGCAGCACACCCCTGCCTTTACTCTTTCTTGAGGTTGATGCCCTAGCAACTAAGCCAATGATACACGAGAGGGGAAAAAAAGATTTACCACCTACTTGAAATCACAGGCAGTTTCCTATCTTCTTATATGCTGCTGTTCAGTCTTATTGGGATTACAGATCTTAGAAGGAAAACAACATTTTCTTTTGTCTATGTTCTCTTGTCTAACTAGGATGGTTACTCAGGAAATGCCTGGACCATACAAACCCCTCTGGTTCTAGGTTTTTACCGTCTTTGGTACTGGATGGAGTCGCACTGCCCCAAACAGACCCTGTGCACAATCTGGGGATCCTTCTGGACTCACAACTCCTGCTTGAAGAGCAGGTGGCAGTTGTGGCTAGGAGGACCTTTGCACAGCTTTGTATTGTGCACCAGTTGCACCCATTCCTAGATTGAGAGGCCCTGCTCACAGTGACTCATGCCCTAGTCACCTCCAGATTGGACTATTGCAATTTGCTCTACATGGGGTGCCCTTGAAGAGTATCACAGCAGCATGAGCAATTGTGTGCGTTTCTAGTAGAACACGTTACACCTCTGCTTCGCGAGCTGCACTGGTTGCAAATTTGCTTCAGGGTCCAATTCAATGTGCTAGTGTTGACCTTTAAAGCCCTTCATGGCATGGGGCCAGGCTATCTGAGGGCCCACCTCTGCCCAATTCATCTGCCCATCTCACCAGGGGATGTAAGAGGTTCTGTCGTCTATGGAGCTACATTTGGCAGGCCCCAGGTGGCGGGCCTTTTCTGCTGTGGCACCTGCACTGTGGAATATTCTCCCCACTGAGGTGAGGTTGACCTTGTCATGGTTGAGTTTCTGGAGGTCTTTTAAGAACTGGTTATGCCTGCAGGCATGGGGACCCCAGGGAACAGGGAATTAGTGAGGTGGCTCCCTTATTTCTAACATCCTTTTATTCTTTGTCTTATTTTAACTTTTTATTTTTTAATGTTTTTATTGACTGTGTTTGGCTTTGCTGTATGCCGCCCCGAGTCGCCTGTGGTAAGATAATAAGTGTGGTGAGGCTATATAAATTGATTTAATAAATAAAGAAATAAAGAGCATCAGCAGTAAAACACTTTAAGATCAAAATGAAAGTGATGCATGCAGTCCAAGGTAAACCTTTTAATCAAATGACTCTGCTTAAGAAACTTGACCTAAATGATATTAGGTCTAAGATGCTGAAGTGCAAAAGAGCACTATTAAGAATATATGTATTTGTGGACTTCTAACTAACAGAGCATTCTTGTATTTTGGTACCTCATATTCAGAGAGGTTTAGTGAGATATACCCTGAGACTGAATTAGTGTATTGCACATATACTTTTGAGCTACATCACACATATACTTTTTTTTTTTAAGTGAGCCTGATACAACTAGACTGAACTATAAACCTAAATACGAAAGGTGAGAAAGGAAGATGGAATGAGGCAGAAGAGGTGAACTGTCCTATAATTTATAAAAATTAATGGCAGGATCCCATTGACAAGCGACTGCATTTTCTAATTCCTGGGAACTGCTAAGAGGTTTTGTCAGCTGAGTGCAATTCTAGCAAAAGCAAGTCAGAGAGAAGTTTAATCTCCTGTTCCTTCCAGTAAGAACAGCACGGCCAAGGGACCTCTTTAAAAGCAGTGACACATTGGTGTCAAGCATGATGGTTAACAGGGCCACCATCACCAGTTTGTCTATTAGGAAAGGGAATTGCAATGGCAAAAGTTGAGTCAGAGTGCACAAGGAGGATATCAGAGGCTGGTGCCTTGCTTCTCAAGCAAAAGAGAACATTTCCCAAGGAAGCTGGTCACTGAAAGGAACATTCATCCACTCCACCTCAATCACTTGACAAGTGACTGTTTGAGAAAGGACCGTCTGGCTGTAGGATAAAATTTGTGATTAACACATGGAATGGAAATGTGATTTTTTTGGGGGGGGGGGACTTCCAGGGAAGCCATGGCGGACTGAAGATGGCTCTGCAAGAGAGGAGCCAACAACCATGGCAGATTGAGGAGCCAGCGAATGGATAGGTTCCTCAGAATTCTTCTCTGGAGCAAGGAGAGGACTGGGATTGCCCATAAGCACTCCACGCAGTGGCTCCCTGTGAGGAGACCATAAGACAGCCGTCTCCAGCAGGTTTTAGAGCTCTGGGAGCCGAGGGAACAGCCATATTTGCCTGAGGCGTGGGTTGGAGCTGTCAGAAGGACACTGGGTTCACATACTTCCTTTTTAAGCACTGTTGAAAATTGCTTGTTAACAGCTTTATGGAGATTAAGAACCTTCAGAAAGGCAAGTTTCATTACACCAGCTGAGTTTCCTTCTATCCTTGATGAAAGAAGATTTATGTAAGTTTAAGGATTTAAAAAAAAATCTTATTTTGGAATAAACAGCAAAAGGGTGATTCGAATGCTGATTTTGGAAAGCTATAAATGGATTAAGGGGCCAAAGGAACTTGAAATAAGATTTTGAAATTAATTACAATAGTCCTTCCTATGGGTTGTTTAAAATTTTATAAACAAATATATGAAGATTTTGTAATTAAGTGTAAGAATATTCCCGCTGGAAAATGTTGATTAGAGGAGGAAAAAAAAAACCATAATAAGAGAGGACTTTGAAGGTTGGACACTTGAGGAAATCAGAAAGAACTAAACATTAAAGAATGAAGCAAATTAATCTGACTTTGGAAGAATTCAAGGATATTTGGGAACAATGCACCCAGAGATCTTTCTTAAGATTATCTGCTATAACAATGGATTTAAAAGAGCTTAGAAGGTTTTGTCCAGAAGAGGAACAAATTTTACTGGACAAAATGGAGCTTGAGACTGAATCAAATGTGGATTTGAAAGTAGATTTAAAAATGTCAGGCTACAAGAATGATTTGGAGAAAGATGTTACACTGAGGTTACAAATGAAACTGGCTGATGTCTAAATAACTGAAACAGACATACAAATAATAAATCAGAAGAGAGATTTGGCTAACTTTCTTATCTCGGATTTACAAAAGAGTTTGTTAAACTTATGAAGGAGTCTGAGAAGAGATAAAGAGAAAAATGGAAAGAGATCAACTTTTTCTTAAAAGTAAACAGAAAGAATACAAAGATGGTTTATATAACCAAGGTGTATGTATGTTGCTGTTTCTGGTAGCTCTTAATGGACTTTTCTTGAGAAGGACCAAATGACGATGCTTTAAAGATTTGCTTATAGATAAGAGATAAGTTATGGGAATAAGAGACCTTTGGTTATATTTTAAGAGAAAGTGGTTAGTTACTATGTTAAAAGGAAAGGAATATAAAACTAGGTTATCTGATTAAGGTTAAGATATATATGCTGCTATTTCTGGTACCTCTTAATGGACTTTTGCTGACTAGGATTGAATGACAAGGTTTTAAAATGTGTTTATAGATAAGAGATGAGATATGGGAAGAAGAGGTTTTTTTTGTTTTGTTTAAGTATTAGAGAAGTTGACAGGTTACTGAATTTGTACTTGTGTTGATGAAGGGGAAGTCATTTCTTTATATATCTCTTTTCTTTTTTCTTTCTTTTTTTCTGAACTTTTTCTTATTATATTTTTCTTACTTTGTATTAGTTTTTTATCTTTGTATCTGTAAATTTCAATAAAAATCATTATATAAAAAAGAAGGAAATGTGATTTTTTTTTACTGGTTATTTTCTTGTATTTTCCATTAGGAACTATCCATCCATTGGATTTCAGGTTAGGGATTTTCAGCTATGCATTATTCTTATTGTTGATGTGGTTGTTTTTTATGTAGCAATTTGATGTCATCCATATCTTTGCTTTTACTCTCAATGGAATGAAATTGCTACTAGGGAAGGAAAATTATTCTCAACTGTCAAGGGACCAAGGCTGACAAAGTAGTCTAAGAAATGTCCAGGATGAACCTGTTTTCATGTTAGTGAAAGAAAAGAAAATATGTTATTCTAAAACAGACCACTGAAACAGGCAACTTTCCAGGATTTTTGTTGTTGTTCAGTCGTTAAGTTGTGTCCGACTCTTTGTGACCCCATGAACCATATCGTGTCAGGCCTTCCTGTCCTTCACTGCCTCCCTGAGTTTGCTCAGTTTCATGCTCATTGCTTCAGTGATGCTATCTAACCATCTCATCCTCTGCCGTCCTCTTCTCCTTTTGCCTTCAATCTTTCCCAGCATCAGGGTCTTCTCCAAAGAGTCCTCTCTTCGCATTAGGTGACGTAGTATCTGAGCTTGAGCTTCATTATCAATCCTTCCAATGAGCAATTAGGGTTGATTTCCTTTAACATTGACTGGTTTGACCTCCAAACCAGGATTTTAGGATGCCCTTAATCCTTAGGGATTTGATGGTCTACAAATGGGATTAATAAATAAATATAAATATCTAAAGATACCTTGGACAAAGTAATAGTAACCATGTTTGTGCTACTTCCTACAATGCGCAGTCAAGGTCACAATATTTAGTTGACCCATGCACTCAGACCCCTTAATTTTATACCCAACCCCAAAGTGACAGTGAACTGGGTAGACATTTCTGAGTGCCCCACAAATGCATGATAGTATCAGATGAAGAGGGACAACAGCAGATGTCTGGGGCCAGAACAACATGAGCTGGGAAGAATAATTATGTTGCTTCCACATAAATGTTTTAAAGAGATTGACAGGCTAATGGTCGCATTTCTATGGAAAGACCAAATCCATGGGATTTCTCTTTTAAACTTATATGTCTCCTATGATAACATTAGATTGAATTTAACTGATTTTAAAACATTTCATTAGGTGCATGTGTTAATATACTAGAATGAAAATATCTTTAAACCTGTTCCATTGTGGGCTCAGTTGGAAAGAAAAACTAATTGGGAACTTTGGAATCCTGGCAAATACTTAGTGCCAGTTTCAGTAGACATGTCATTTTAGAGGTAGGTAGACATATGGGGTAGGAAATTAAAATTTGATCCCAGTTAGGAGTGAATGATGATTTGAAATAACACAGCAGGACTTTAAAAAAAAAGTTGAAAATGGGATAATTAATCAACTAATTATTAATGATATTCCTAAAACCTATGAAGGGTTGTCAAAGGAATATAGTTTAGCAAAACTGCGGAATAACAATATATGCAATGGAGATATTTGTTTTGTTCTTTGTTTCATTTGGATGCTTTAGCAGCCTCTGAATGGATTGGAACATATTTTTAGGGAGCCTAAATGGAAAATGTAATATTATCAACAATTTAAAAGGTTTGCCAAAATAAATTTAGATAATGTACAAGAAATCTCAGACAGAGAATTGCACTGTATATGTATTCTATTAATACTGCTAATATAAGACATTTGTAGCTGTTGCTTTTATTGTTACTTTTAAAGCTACAGTAGCATATTTATTGATCACTAGAGACCAACTCTGTCTAGATTTATTTAGACGAGGATGCGTAGTCGACATTTGTTGCAGAGAGAAAATCATGTTTAAATACTTGCTTAACCATAAAAACTATCCAGAGGCCTCAGCCAAGTCATTCTATCTAGCCCTACCCCATTGCCTTGGAAATAAAATCACTGAAGAATGATATTAATTTATTATATTTATATACTGTTGCCTCTACAGTGACATCTCATCAAAGTGATTTAGACCAACATCATATATGTACAATAATAAAAAGAACAAATTTGGGCAGTATAAACGAAGATGCTTTGGGAAACAAAAATGAAATAAAAAGAAATGTGGGTTCCCAACATTCGTACAAGGAGGGTTAGGACACAGGCGTCACTGCATACTCGGTGGTATCCTTTGAATTCCAGAGCAGAAGAACATTCCACAATAGAAGAAACTTTAGTCGGTACTGCGGATGGCAAGCAAAATTTCCCCTGAAGATTCTTCTAGGTTCTCTTTTAATTTCACACAGACATGCACACACAGACATGTACATGGACACACATACAATAATCATTTAATGGCAGCCATGACATCAGGGAAGGAAGGAAGGAAGGAAGGAAGGAAGGAAGGAAGGAAGGAAGGAAGGAAGGAAGGAAGGAAGGAAGGAAGGAAGGAAGGAAGGAAGGGAGTCTCAAACTTTCTCTTGTGTTATGTTGGTTTAATCTGGTAATTGGATGAGGTTATAGCTTGGGGTTTTATATGATGCTTTTATGATGTTTGGTTTATGAAATGCCTATAGTTACAGGAAGTATAAAAATAAATGTAATAAATGAGTGAACTGGCCTTTTTTTTCCCCCCAAAACCATATTAATGTTATTTAATAGGGCAAAAGATATGGGCAGCTTGTAGAGGACTAACTAAATAATGGTCTTCTGGAAACCAATAATTAGTGAGTTCCTTGTATTACGTGCCTAGTCCTATCCTGAAAAAAAAAAAAAAATCCTAGAGTTTAAATTGGACATTCTTTCCATGTATAAATCTATAACAGTGTACTTCTATTTAAAAAAAAATGCAGCATGCATTCATGCCTTTTAGTAAATGGTGACTTGTTTAATAGCAAAATATCAATTCCCAATGTTAGGTGTCTATGTTTCTTCTGTAAATATGAGCAGGAATCTTTAGTAAGTGCTCTAGAAAGTAAATTCCAAAAGTCCAAGTGGGGGAGCCCCTTGCTTTTCAATGCAAATCAGCCCATTAAGACAGAGACAGGCCTGGAGTTAGGGAGCAGAGAGAAAGAGGCAGGAAGAACACCTGCTGTCATTCCATAGCGTGATCAGTGGCATTCAGAGTAAATGCTTCCTATTTCTGCTTAATGAGAACGCCTATCAAACCCAGGAAATGGAAAGCTTATCCAGGGTGGGTGTTAATAGATATTCCTGCCAAGAAGGACTAAAGTAAGACCAAAGTAAAGTTGTTAGAACAAGTCTTCTGCCCTTGAGGCCTTCCTGCTGTCTTAGAATTTTTATGTTAAACAGCATTTTGTAAATATTATCAAACATGAGAAATCCTTTCGGATGAAATACTTGCATTTTGTGCTAGGGTAGAGAATAGCTTATTATTTAGCCTAGCATAAAACATTATTTTTAAAGTCAATACTTTGTTGGGCTGCTTTTTGGACATGCTCCCCAGTTAGGGAGTCCCTGGACCTGGGGTCCCATGATTCAACATAACACATTTCTGACCACAAGGGCCAACATATTCTTAAAACGCAACTTAAAACACAGATTTTGTTGGCATACAGATCTTGGCTCATGTTAATCATGACTTTGATATATTTTCTGAACCATGCATCATGGCTTGTTTCTAATTTGTTTTTATGTTCCACCCCTTTCTTCAGAAAAAGATAAAACAAGCCAATAATTGTTTGAGCAACTCACTACTGCCTTGTTCACCTGCAAGAATGATGTCTGGTCCAACAGACTTCAGTATAAACTCTGGCTTAGCTTTATGTATATGTTGTTCTTATATGAATAAGCAGATATTAGGGCATAAGTCAAAAATATTGTGCAATACATCAAAAGTCATTGCAGAAATGCTTAGTTGCTTTCTTGGATTTCTTTCTTTCTTTCTTTCTTTCTTTCTTTCTTTCTTTCTTTCTTTCTTTCATTCATTCATTCATTCATTCATTCATTTATTTATTTATTTATTTATTTATTTATTTATTTATTTATTTATTTCTAAAAATTCCAAGGCTGCCTGTCTACTTGATGACTTTGGGTGGCTTACAAAAAAAAAGCCAATACATATAAAAAGGAAAAGAACTAACTGGAAGAATAAAACAGCAACTATAAACCAACCATAACAAAACTTTAACTTGTTATCCTAATCTAATAGATCAGAAGAGATGAACTTCAAATATAACACTGACAGCAAGAAACCTGACAAATATGGCCTGCAATATCTATCTATCTATCTATCTATCTATCTATCTATCTATCTATCTATCTATCTATCTATCTATCTATCTATCTTATATATTCTAGAATAGGTAGTATATTCTGATCTGTTGATATGGAATAAAAAATACTTAATTCTAATATTTGTATTTTCTATATCCCTTGAAAATATCTGCAGGAGTTCAGCTTGCAGTCAAGTTTAGAACTGCAAATTTAAACTGAACACAGCTTCTTTCTGATCTCTCATACTACAAACAAATTAATTTGCAGGTAATATGAAAGAAGATAAACCAAAAACCTTTCTTCACCTGGCTACAAAATTAAAAATATCTCCTTGTTTACAGCACAATATTATTGCCTATTAGATGCTGCTGTGCAAAAAAAGGTATCTTCCTTGCTTTTGTGGACTGAGATTGGCCTTCAGACTCAACCTCGGTACATCTATCATTATTCTCTTAAGCACCAAAGTTCCCATTAAAATAAATAAGATGCCTCTAGGTGTGAAAGTCTGAATAATATTACTTAGATAAAATACTGTAGCCTCTAACATCTACTTTCACTCCCTCCCCCACGGAAATTGATTCATGGTGATTGAAAATGTCCAGTGACACAATTCTGAAGGCAACAAAATAGGATTGTTTAGAAAATGTGTTGATTCAGAACTCAAGATACATATTTCTCTCCCAACTAAATCACGATGGGAGTGATATATTGTTCGCCGAAAAGGAGCAAAACCCAGAGAAAATGGTCCAGTGTATGAAACTATCAATTCAGGCTTGAAAGGTAGCTGAAAAATAACATAGATCATTATTCTTTAAATTAGGCAATCCATGACTATGTAATGACCATGTATAATTAAGCAAAATATCACTTTGCACCCAGTAATATACAGAAATTAAGGTTCTACCAAGCTTAGGTCATATCTTTACCTCCTGTTCTGGTAATCCAGCATATTCTGAGTTCATATCAAAACTCTCATCCCTAATCCTCAAAGTGGTTTCTGTTTAAATTTTACATTCATTTCAAGATCATTAAAGTTCTCCAACTCGAAGCAACACCTCACCCTTGGTCCCCTGACATGATGCCTGGGAATGACAATGTGTCTGCTCATTCCTTGAAGCCTGCCAAACTCCTTGCACTACTTCATTTATTTTTTAAAGATTCTTTTACCTTTTCTTTTAATTAATGAAATGCAAAGCAAAACAGAAGCCACCAGCATAATCTGTATTCTGGCAATACCTCCAGGGTTGTGCTTTGAATCTAGAGACAGTAAAATGATGGGTGCTGGCTTTCTAATGCCTTTTTCTTTTTTTTGCTTTCTCTTTGCATCTTTATAGCTGGCTGTAGCCTCTGTGACAATCATTTTGTGACTGCTCATATATGTACAATTTCAGATGTGCACAATGGCTTAACATTCTGAACAGATTTTCTTAACCTCTCTTGACAGGTGGCCTAATTAATGGAGTCTGTAAGCTCTATGGGAAGGCACTGACTCATTCTCTGAGTGAACAAGCAGCACCACATAACCTATAGAATGCAATATGGGCTGCAGAAATCACAATCCGATTCTGATCTCCACTCATAGTGATTCTGAGTTGGATTCTTAGCCCAAGCCAGAAAAAGGAGGAGCCAGCTCCATCTAGCAAGTCACTACCACAGACGCACAGCCATGCCATGCCATTTCTTTAGAGCAAAGAAGACTTCAGTGTCTGAATATGGCTTCTTCCAACATTCATGTGTAAGCATGCAAACGACAGAAACAAAAAAAAAATCTCATGGAGCCGATTGGACAGATTGAGTTGTCCATGGTGCTGAAGCTGGCCATATTGTGTCGCCTGTCATTCTAAGTTTTTTTTTTTTTTACATTTTTTATCCCACCTTTATTATTATTTTTTAAATAAATACCTCAAGGTGGTGAACATACCTAATATTCCTTCCTCCTCCTATTTTCCCCATAACAACAATCTGGTGAGGTGAGTTGGGCTAAGAGAGAGTGACTGGCCCAAGGGTTTTCTTCCATTTTCCCCCTTCCATCCCCTCTTTTCAGGGGCAGCAACTGCACAAGAATTCCACTACTTTTTTTTTTCTTGATTTTCTTATTAATTGTTACCTTCTGTGGTTGTGAAGTTTCAAAGCTAGTGGGCAATGTTTACTGAAGAGATATTTTAGAATAGATAAGGAACATCTAGTTTGGCTCAGCAGGTAAATCCTTTCAGGATATTTATATTGTAGCTTCTTACCACTGTCTACAATTAGCAAACAACAGAATAATGCTGATTTGCATATTTTGCACAATACATTGAGAGGGGGAAAAGGGGAATTTGGATCTGCTTTGAATTAGTAGAGTCATTACAAATGTCTTGATTATAAACAGGTGAATGTAACTAAATAAAATAAGAATAAAGTAACTAAAGATGATTTCAGGTCTTTCTCATTTAAAAAAGTGTCCATCCAAGCATACTATGAATGAAATGTTTTATATTTTACCTTCCCAGTATCTTCTTCAGTACCTTGGCTTCTATATGTGTTGTACTGCAATACCCATAATCCTTAGCCAATGCAACTATAAACATGCTAGCCAAGGGATTAGTTGAAGCCCAGCACATCTGAAGACCACCAAGCTGAGAAAGACTTTGTATACAGTTTAGAGACTCAATGTAGATTTTTACTAACATACAGATAAGGGCCTGAGCTCTTATAATTTTTTATTATATCCATCAGGGACAGATTTCCAAAAACTCAACAATTTTTCAAATAATTCAACAAATTTGGGTAGGATAATAATAGCTCTATTTTCAGTGTCTTCCCAGAGGTTTACTTCTTCCTTCTTTTTCCTTTATTAAATAAGATCATCATCAACAACAACTTCATCATTGTTATCATCATACCACAATTACGGTGACAAAAGTTACAAATAGGGAATGTATCTTCTGATGTTATCAGATAATTAGCAAACCATATGATTTCATACATAATACTGAATAATATAACATGAAAAAAGTCAGGCTCAAACTTGGAGCATACTGTAGACCAAACAAGTTTTAATAAATAATTCAGAAGTCATTTTCTTTGTACCTCTCACTTCCTGAACCCCAAAGCCTTTTTCAACCTTAAATCTTAATTGGACGTGTTGTGGGAGATATCACTTCCCACCCACTTTTCTTACAAGTGTGAATCGCTTGCATTTATGTCCCTTGATCTTGCCAATAACTTTCTCAGATAAGCAGATAAGGAACAGTGTAACTTTTGGTACGCATATCAAATGAATAAACATAACCTTACCTCAGGTCATATTTATATTTATGACCTTCACTGGGTTTGAAATTACAAAGCCAAGCAAAATTATCAAGCCAAATTTCTTGAAAGAAAAGGGAATAAACAAAAGAAAACAGGAAGAAAAAGAAACGGGGGGAGGAACCATCTGAGAACTTTATTTTTCCTCTACAAAAAGGATCCACAGTACATAGAGTTTATGCAAAGATCATGAATCTGAAATAGAAATAAGACCATTCTGTTGATCAGTCCACCAATTCTTCTGTGAGCCTGATAGTAGTTGTTTAAGAGTAGTAGTAGTAGTAGTAGTTTAAGAGTTGTATTTATTTATTTAAATATTTAAATAAATTGAAAGTATTTATGCATTTAAGATACTTTATGCTCAGAATAGCTCACAATAAATATTATACCTCTAGTAATGCTGTGAAATACAGAAAGCACTACTCAAAATTCTGGAAGCTTCCCAGAGGGGAAATCTTCAATCTTGAATTTTCCTTCACACGGAACTCAAGACCCAACTTAAACAGGTGTAACATCCATTTCTCAAATTTCGTGAGGCTTCCTTTGGCATTGTTCCCATGTTTTATCCTAGTGAAAGCTCGCCAATTTGTCTTAAGATTTACCTGTAGGCAAAATTCAGCAATGTTTCTGTTGCTGGATTCTACCTCCTCCTGGCTTCTCTGCAAAAACTGCTTGCTGTCACAGCACAAAGTACAGGAGAGGTGCTATAGAAAGGAATATTTCATTATGCCTGAAAAAGAAGCGATGACTAAAATTTGCCACCTATAATTTTAATCAGATACTGATACAGGAGTCTCACCATCCATTAACAACAGGTGTTCTGACAGATGTTTTACTCAAATCCATTGCTGGGTGATTACCTCCCATCACAAATCAGGCTTCTTCATGCATTTTTGTGGAAGCTCAATGTTTTTAATAGTATGGGGGGGGGGCATGACACACACGGGCCCTGTATAATATTTTCTACATGTGTCCACACTCTTCCAGGTTCCAGTCCTCTTACTACCGTGCAGGAAATCTGAAAGGAGTTGTATTCACTTGGATGCATGTCAGACTCTTTATGATCATGACCCTGTTTTTTAAATACTGAAAATATGATGAAACATCTCCTACATTTACAGGAATTTTAAAAAAACCAAAACAAAAAAAAACTTTCCACTAGGGCCTCACTGCTCAAGGAGGCAAGAACTGGGATTGGAGGGGCAGAACAGACAATATCCAGGGGATATAAGAAGACTATATACTGTATCTGGTAGCCCTGTGAGGTAGTCCAGACAAGAAGCACCACCAGGAATACTAACTCTATCTTTATTGTAAGCTTACATTAACAGAATCTTGCAAAACTGAAAGCATTTTTCCCCTTCTTTCTCTTTACTGTCCAAAAAACTAGGGAGGATCCCTTCTGAAATGTTTCCCATGCTTTCCCTCCTTCTGTGGGCTGAGATACCTTTTACACGCCAGTTGTCCAGTCTGCAGCTCTCCCTCCTGCCTCCCAAGGTCATTCCCACATACCATTACAATATTTTCCTCACTGTCAGCAGGAATCATGAATAATGCTATAGAAAGAAGAGGAACCTACATTATATTCTAGGATTCTTCTACTGATATTGTTAAAAATGAGACACTATAGATTTGAGATTATACCTTAGGTAGTTGTAACACCTACATAGATGAAGAAAAATGCATTTGACAGTGCAATGGCAGGTTTTTAAATATCACATAAGTTTATACCTTGGAGTATAATATAGTCAGATAGATGTCAGAAAGACTGTGATTTTCCATTTTCAGTGCAAAACAAGTTGTGCACTTGTTATTTTAGATAACAGGGCGAAGAAGCAACAAGGCACAGAACACAGAGATGGAGTGATTGAGGGAAATACAGTCAGAGAGGTAGGATGGACAAGTTGATGTAGAAGTAAGATAACTGGGCATAATGTGGTAGCATAGATGTGGATCATGGGGTTGTCTGTGCTCTTGAATAACAGACACAGTGTTCAATTAAGCAAAATATACAGTAGACAATGTGGTGGACAGCAATTATTTGCAAATGGATTTCAAAAACTTTATTTTGTAGAGAAAATTTTCAAACCTGTGATTCAAATTGGGAGGGTTTGGCAGAAATATTTTTTTTTAAAAAAAGGAACAAAGTTTGTGCATCTCTTCCCAGAAGAAGAAGAAGAAGAAGAAGAAGAAGAAGAAGAAGAAGAAGAAGAAGAAGAAGAAGAAGAAGAAGAAGAAGAAGAAGAAGAAGAAGAAGAAGAAGAGGAGGAGGAGGAGGAGGAGGAGGAGGAGGAGGAGGAGGAGGAGGAGGAGGAGGAGGAGGAAGAGGAAGAGGAAGAGGAAGAAGAAGAAGAAGAAGAAGAAGAAGAAGAAGAAGAAGAAGAAGAAGAAGAAGAAGAAGAAGAAGAAGAACTATTTCCAATTTGTTAAAAAGTCCCGTTGCACATTCTCTACCCATAGCCATGGTATTTACATGTTAGAAAAAGACTGGGGACATTGTGCCATTTAATTCCACACTACAATTTAAACCGTGGAGCTGAAGCTAAACTATCAAACAGCCTTTTTCAAATGTGCATTTCTATTAAAAAAGGCAACAACTGTTACTAGTTCTTTGGTAATTTCACAATTAAATGCAAACAATAATTATTTGCAAGGAAACATATATGAAAGTAAATAAGCCAAATTAGTATTTTGTAAGAGTGTTTTCACCTTTATGTGATCAGCATTTCTGCCCAAGTGAGAGACACAATGACAGACATTTAGGGGGGAAAATCTTAAGCCTTTCCCTCTACAAAATAGCTCCTAAATGTTAAATTTACTTAGAAGGCTGAAGTAATGCTGAGAGGTGGCTAGGAGAAAGAGTGAAATGCAGAAGAAGAGGGCAGGAGAGAGATGCAGAATCAAAGAAAAGTAAGAATCCATTCCTTGTTTGGAGATATTGTTTCCTAATAAGAGGCTACGTTTGATCACTGTAATAGGCCCCCTAGGAAATGGAGATATTCCTGATGTTAATCTCCCTCAGGTCCATTTTGTGTAAAGGGACACTCCACATATACTGGCAATGTGAAGCAACTAAGGGGCAACTCAACGGGAAATGCATACCTGACCAAACTTTGGAAGGCCCGTGGTATCAGATCACAACTGGAGTTGATAGATCACAGCTGGAGGAGAGAGACCTGTGCAAGCTCTAGTCAGTAAATATGGCTCCTTAACCCATGGTTACTTTCTCCTGCAACCTTTTTGCTGCACATACTTCAAACAGCTTGCTGAATAGGTGTCTGGGGGTTGAGGAACAGAGCATGATTTAAATGGAGAATTAACCATATAGGGAAAGTACAGTAATTCCTGCCTGTTAACGTCTTCATTTCAATTACATGCCTCCCCAAGCAGAGCACTATATGGGGGGGGGGGGGGAGAGGGAGGGAACTCAGCATACAGGAAGTAAAGTTTTAAGCTCCCATGTCTGTTGAGAGATCCCTCTGGATGTGTAATTAGCATTACTCCTGGATTGGTGCTTTGCAGGACAAGGAGAACTATATGCTTGCTTGCTTATTTATCAAATTTATATCACCGCCCAACTCCCCCACAAGGAGGGACTCTGGGCGGTTCATGACAAAACAATTTAAAATCAGTAAAAACATAAATAATACAAATATAAAATACAGTTATTAAATACAATAAAATCCAAGAGATGGTGATATTATTTCAGCCTGTGACCAGATAATATTGGTCAAAGGTAAGACTAGGGAACCAGCCAGCCCCAAAACTGACTATTCCCATCCCCACCTCATGCGTGATGACAAAACCAGGTCTTCAGTTTTTTTTCTGAAGTCTAAAAGGGAGGAGGCCAATCTCACTATTTATTTTCATGTTGTGCATCTTTATATATCTGCATTTACATTTGTTTACTCCTTGGGTGAAAAAAAGTGGCTGACATCTCTGTTAGGTTGGTATACGACCAGCTCATGTCACGCAATGCAATTTCTTCTCTTTGATAGAATTAGTGATCCTAATGCCATGTCAAGATAACTTCTCTAAAGAAAGATTCTCCTTCAGTATTATTTGTATGCAGTGACTGGAGATGTTATTGTAACTGACCTTGGAGTAGCGTTAAAGTACTGACTGCAAGCAAAGAGTATAGATCATTCCTTCTAGTCCTCTGCAGAACTGACCTGATTTTGAGAGGCCCCTAAGTTTTGTATTCTGTGTGCAAATGGTATGGGTGCATGCCAGTAACTGCCCAAATGTGTCACTTTCCCATATCTTCATTAAAGGCACTTCTGACCTTGACTGATGTGATCGTAACCGTGAAGAGTTAATCAGTGTTGGACCTGATTGGATGGATGACTACAAGGGAACCCCAGGGCTGTCACCTTGAATGGGAAATTCCTTCCATGTTTTTGCTAGAAAAGTATATGGACATGTCCCTGTATTCATCAGGATTGACTCAAAGGAATCTCTACTCTTAAAGGCTTTTTTCATGGAACATAACTCAGAGATAAGAAAGACTGTTTTTGAAGATGCTCCACTGTTTTCCAGCCTAGCATATATTTTTGCAATGTTCATTTGGTCTCATAGAATTAACAAGATGCATCTGGATGGGAATCTCCATTATGTCTTAGAACACTGAACTTTCAGATACATTTTGAGGTGGATTTGTGCTATCACGTAAGACAGAGATATTCAGTGTCAGGCACAAGACACAAATTTTGGCCTGTTGCAAAAGTTAAATGATGGGAGGTGGGCATCATTTGTAGTAGAAAAATAGCAGCAGACGTGAGATGATTTAATCCTTCCCTCTCTTATTTTTTCCCCTGAAATTCCCTCATGACAGCTACTGGGATGGGCAATTTTCAGGAAATACCAGGACTGTAAGCTAAACTGGAAAGTCCAAGAATTAAAAAGGTAACAGGCCATTTCTGTATTGCCAAGAAAATGACAACACTAGAACAAAAGAAGCTATTTTGGGAAGATGAGGGAAGATTCCCTTCTCTGTGGCTTCGTCTTCACTTTATTATTCTGCAGATCCTTGAAGATCCCGACTCCCTGATCTTCCAGTCCTGAAATACTGGGATGGGAGAAATTATTGCCCCTTCTTCTTATGGGAGACTCACTGACCCTTGAGGTCAAATATTCCTTTTCTTCTCTTTAAATCTCTACTTCATTATTTCGCTTTGGTTGCTTAATATAGTGATGAAATATCTCATTCTTCACCCCATCCTGCCAGTGACCATTGGAACCAAGGAAAACTACAAATTCTGCTTTATTGTATTTTTAGTTATTGTTATGTTTCTCTACCACATTACTCTGTACATTTCTGATTCTAATTTAGAGACATTTTTTTTCAAAGATTTTATCTGGGGGTTTTGCATTATTATTCATGATGGTATTGTAATTGTTAACATATGTAGTAATCTATTTATAAATAAACGTGCAGCATCAGAAGAAAGCAAGCTACAGAAAATAATGTAATGGGAGGCAATTTACATTTAAAAGAAAATGTTGTGTAATTGCAGAATAGAACACGGCAGGGTAGCTTTTCATATGGCACTCAGAAAAAAAAGAGTATTATGGGATCAAACCATATAATTGCATTTAGCAACTACCTTCCAGCTACAATTCCTCAAATATTGTATTGTGCTTTTTTATATTGCACATCTTTCTTTATTAAGAAAAACAATCAGGCTATACTTACAATAATACACGAAATCCAAAGTGTTATACAAAAATGAATTTTTTATCTATCCCAACTTGAAAGTAAATGAACCCGATTCCATCGGGTGCTGTACCACTATACACCAAACCATGTGCATATTCAATATAATGCTACAGTTTGGACTCAATGTTAAGCCATGGTTTAGTACACCAGGAACAAATTTGCTCAGTCCCTTGCCTCATCTCCTCCAGCACAGCCATGAAAGAAGGACATGTGAAGAATCTAATCTTTGATATATTTTTAGACAGTATAAATGCTGCTATTGAGGGCTGGGTCTCCAACCCTGGACCTGTCACACTGCTGCCTTCGTTGCTAAGTTTCAGAAAGCAAAATCGTGTTAGATTTGTCAGATCAACAGACTTTTCCATCTTTCCATGACACACGGTAAGGGCAGAGTTGTGAATGAAGGCACCGTTTCAACATTTTCAGGGAATGGGGTGAGCATCATAAGGGGGATAAAGGGAATCTCCACCTTCTTCCACTTGAGGCCACCAAACCGTGGGGACCTGCAAGGGGCAAGGAACTGATGGAACATGTGCTGCGAGGTTATGAAGCAAAGCACACGACACTTCCTGCATTGTATGTTGGGACACAAATATATAAGAGGAAAGTTTCTGTCATGATGTCACCACGTGTGTGTCATCGTTTTATACATCCTTATTTTCATGCAGATGTTTACACCATCCTTAAATTCAAAGAATACCCTGCCCAATGCATTGGACTATAAACATCACTGCAATGCCCCATTTCTGGGGAAGGCACAGTGTGGCTATTTAAATCCTCAAGAATGTGCATCTTGATGTTCAACCAGGTTTATTGGCGATATGGATCCCCATGGGACGCTTATATGATTCCTCATGCAAACAAATCTCCTGTGTGCACAAACTGGGCATGAGATAGCTAGCAAAGGGAAAAGCAACCCTTCAACCTTCTGCCACGGGGGTCACCTGCAGAGGGCAAAATGGCGTCAGTTGTAGGATGGGAAGAGGAAAGAGCTACTGAGCCCATTGAGTCTGACCTTCTGCTCTGTGCAGGAATCCAAATTGAAGCATCCCAGAACGGCTGTCAAAGATTCTTCCTGAACACATCCAATTATGGGAAGCCCCAACCCGACAGCCCATTGATGCCTGTGTCAAATTGCTCTTCTTGCTCAGAAATAACTTAAACTGTTACCATTTTATCTCGAAGCAGCACATATAATAAGACTTGGGGAAAAAATAATTTGTTCACTTCTCTGTTCCTGAACCTTCCTGCCTGAGCAGCCAGAGACCTACTGCCTGATCCTCACCCACGAAAGAGTAAGAAACAATTTTCCCTGCACCAGAACGCTTTTGAGAAATGTTAGAAAATTAAATAATTAGATATACACTTGCCGCTGACAGTTTAATTTGTTTTAATGAGGACTATAATATACCTGTTTTCAACACAAAGGAACATTGTGCTTTGACAAAACCCATATAATGTTGTCTCATAAAGAAAAAACAAAAAGGAAGGAAGGAAGGAAGGAAGGAAGGAAGGAAGGAAGGAAGGAAGGAAGGAAGGAAGGAAGGAAGGAAGGGAGGGAGGGAGGGAGGGAGGGAGGGAGGGAGGGAGGGAGGGAGGGAGGGAGGGAGGACAATTATTGAAAAAGTAGCAATAGAAAGTGAAAACATGGGAAAGATCATTTTCAACTGTCATTATGCAGAAGGGGCTGCTGGGAACACAACACATTTATTGTATCCAGTTCACAAAAGAGAGTTATCATTACGTGGAAAACATAAATGTTCTGCAGTTCCTTTCCCTAATAGATAAAAAAAATAAAGACTTAATTCTTTGCCAGACATTATTCTGGCTATTTCACTACTAGGACTTAAATACACACATACACACACATCTCTGACACACTTTTCCTAGTTGCAAATAGCAGAAGGGTGCATATTGCCATACCATGTCTTGATTCTACATCATCTTTGATGGTTTCCTAGGCAACCACTGCATGGCCAAATTTGGCAGTTTTAAAGTCTGCACAGTTAATGCAGAGAGTATAAACCAGGACACAATTTGACCTAAAGGATTAAATCAATTGAGTACAAATAGTCGATGATGCAACAGTGCCTCCGAGGAGAAGCATGGAAATCCACGTGCCTCTGGCTAAGCTGAATGGAGCTTCCCATTTTATGTTTCTTCCACATAATTATGCAGTTAATTATGCACATGCCTTACAACAGCTGATCGTGAAGGTCAGCAATCAGCAAACAGGGAAATACTGACGTGCACAAAAATAATTGGATAGGGTGCTGCTTCAGGACAAATAATGATAATATGAACGATGCTCCTGGAAATCCTTCTCAATCTCCCAGGAGACTTTCATAAAGGGTTAGGGTTGGGGGAATGTAGATCATACCACGTTCCTATCCAAAGGAACCATTCCCTACCCAAGACAGTCATTGGATTTTACTCTTGCAAGCTTCATTGAAGGTGCAACAGCCACATAGCTCTGCTTTACAAACTTTTAGGCTGACAGTGGAATCCCTGTGGCTGCTGTAATCCTCTTCCCCACATAATATATTAATTTCTGTGCTTAATGATCTTTTATTTGTGTGCAGAACAAAGTGTGAAACATTTATGCTTATAAATATTTTATAGGCATAAATGATAGACCCATAAATATATACGTGGGTCCATCATGTATATCTGCCCAGAGTCACCCTCTGGGGGAGATGGGCAGCATACAAATTTAATAAATAAACAAACAGACAAAGAAACAAATATCCTGAACCTCTATGGTACTTGGGGCAAAATGAGGGATTACATTTTTTTTCTATGTGAGCCACTGAGTATTTTTGATTGCAATGGCATAGAAAAAATTAATAATAAATAAATGTGTTAAATAGAGCTAAATTAATTAAGATATTATAATAATAATAATACTAAAGGTTGGAGGACTGTTATAACAAAATCTGGCCAATGCACCAGGAAAAATGAAGTGTAAAAAAAGAATGGTATTTTCAGTAAAACAAAAGTTTTCCCTTTTTAAAAAGACTTCAGCAAATAGCAGAACACCAACCCAAAATTGGTTATGCAGAGAAGCAGTGAGCCGCCTGTCACTGGAGGTGTCCAAGTAGAAGAAATTCCATCATTTTTTAAATAATGGAAACAGACATAATCTTTTACTGAAGCTGAAATTAATTTATTATCCAATACTGAATGCAGCAAGGGCTAACTTAAAGGGGGGACCCAGCACCACTAGACAGGTTCATGCAAGTTATTATACAGTAGTATATATTGAATTAGTACAGTAAACCTCTGATTTGTTTATAGCATGTGAGCATTGATGAGCTCAGGACGGTGAGATATTGAGGGGGAGGCAATACAGCGGTCTATTTAACTATACAAAGACAGCCTTAAAGACAGAATTCCTATCTATGTTACTATCTCAAGGTGTATTCTTCTAAGCAGCCTCGCTTCCCAGCACCAGACGTGGAGATGACCTTGGAGAAGCCTTCCAGAAGCCTTAGGACAAGGGGTGCCGAAACATGTGTCGAGCTCAGGGAAGCAGGAAAGTGTTAGAAAACGACACAGACTCCTTGCAACTCTCCCATCTGATGATTCTGAAGGGCCGACTTGTGAACAAGTGAATACAAATCAATGCACTATGACACGGATGATACCTTTCCACAGTGCAATGCCACCAACCAGTTAAGCCTCAAGTATCCAGACTGAACGCCTGCATATGGTTTGCGTGCATGGGTGTGTGTTGTGATGGTATATATGTGCCTGGATGTACTCAAACTCAGAATTTCAGAAGCCGACATTTAGATTTTGGGGTGGGGGGGGGAACACCTGCAAATATTATGAGTACTTTTTCAAAGACGATGATTCTTGTTAAAATTTTAAGAAACACTATAGCTCTTTAAAATATTCTAAGCCATATGTTTGAAAAGGCAAATATGAGTATGTAACAGAAATGTATGCAAAGGAATTTGAATGAGTAGATGAATATGAAGAGGCTGAAATTAATTATTTCTCTTCCAATCCCCCTAAACCCATTTAGAAATCCCATCCTTCAACACCCAGCAGCTTTTCAGGTTTGAAAACAGGGATCCCAGAACGAATTAATGTAAGGTAATTCCAACAGAATGCAATGGACTCATAAATAATACTAATTTTATACTAACGGCATGGACCATCCTCTTATCCTTACATATACTCCGTGTTAGAACAAACTCAGACACCCCAAGCCAACCGCGAACAGCCTCCGAATGAAGCATGGCTGGGAACTTCAGCAGAACCAGGAAAAGATTACCCAGATGGACATGATCATGTTACCTTACCTCTAGCTATTAACCATCACAAGAGACCCCGAATAATCGTTTCTTCCTTTTTTCCAGACCACAACATGACAGAAGCCCCATCAGTACAATTCCAAGCAGAACTCCTTTCTCTTCAAGTATCACTATTTAGACGTGAGCAAACAATTATTTTATCATGGCTGGGTTGGGTGTCATAACTGGAGGTTTGCGTGCTCCTCTTATAGTTCAGGTATGTGCGAGGGTAAGATTGTAAGAGTCAGTCAGAGTTACCTCATGTTACTTTTCCTGATGCTGCAGTAGTATGTAAGACACACACACACACACACACACACTTACACCTATTCAGATGTATCACATGGTAATGGAAACAGGAACTGCCTTCACCCATGTCTCTGAATGGAACTGTTGAAAATGGCTTCAGTTATGACATACTCATGAAGACAACCAACCCAAGGAACTCTCATTTTCTGTTCTCATTGATACTGAAAACTGGGCTCATTTGCCTCCCCTGAACATTTCAAGACGTTAAGTGGCTTTGGACTGGGTTTGGCATGAGCTTTTCCCCTAAGAACTGCTTCATCAATTGTTTTCCAATTTGTTTAACTTCTGCATGTGTACATGTATAACTCCATCCACTCTTCTGCAGCACTCGCTTGCATATTTAACCAAGGTGCAGAAAAGCAAGCACCAGACGCCCAATCAAATTAATATTTTAAATAGCTTTGACTCACAACATTGAACCTTGCCACACCACAACCTATTTGATCTGCAAGCCATTCCCAAAGCTTCATATGCTTTTCCTCATCACTGAGCTCACCCACTGCAAACTGAATGCTGCTGGGGGCACTTACCAGGCATGGTAGACACCATGCTGGGGCCACTTACCTATAAGTCTTTAAGTCCTTTCTTCCACCTTGCAGCCAGACTGGGGTGTAACCAATAAATCCTCATGTTACTGTTGCTGGGCTGAGAGATGCAGTTGTAGACTGTGAGATGTGAGTGGAGAGGTAGACTTTACAGAATGGTTGTGAAATTCTGTCCATGTCTACACCGAAGCAAGCCCCACTGTGTTCAGTAGTACTCATCCCATGTTAGTATTCAGTGTTAGCTTATCAGAATCACTTATTTTATGTGCTGTCTTACCTGTGGTTAATTGGGATAAAATCAGCATATTGAATGGCTGCTGATTTACTGTATGTTGAAACTTAATTTGTTGAAAGACGGAGGTCAAAATTCAGGAAAGAAATACTTACATTCTCATGGGGATGGGAGACTGAGGGATCTCTCTTTGGTGATCCTAATGGATCTCTTATTTTGAGAAATGCATAAATGGGAAACATCTAGCTGCTTCACCCTAATAATGCTGATTGCCAACCAATCGTCTAAATCAGTGTTTCTCAAACTTGGCAACGTTAAGAGTGTGGACTTCAACATGCTTCCTGGGAAATTCTAGGAGTTGAAGTGCACACACCTTAACGTTGCCAAGTTTGAAAAACATTGGTCTAAATAATGTAGATTAAATTGGATTAAATAATGTAGATTAAATTCTGTTGAAAAGTGCAAGATCCTTTTTGATAGAGGACCTTGAGTTTGAAAATACTATGCATGTGTGTCTCTGTGTGTGTTTTGCCACACATTGGCATCACAGAATGTATAACTTTGCGTGTCATAAAAATTCAGTCTGACATGGATTGCTCGCTTAGGGGGAAGGTAATTTCAGTGACCTAGCTTCATTGATCATTCTTATCACATCAGCTAGAAGACTATGTAGGCCGTGACACAGGAATAATGAAATATCCATGATAAAAGATCTGTGATTATAGCTTCACAACAGGTAGGCTTGTGATAGCAACAGTTCATCATACAGGAAACTTTAAACTCTGCCACATTCATCGAATATGTGAACCAGCCCTACTCCCTGGTCATAGGTACAGAAACTAAAATCATAATTTACAGAAAAATGTAGTTGCATTTCCTAGGAAATTCCGATATCGGCCTATGAAACATTTCTCAAATTGGGGTAGAAAAATGTAGGGAGTCCTATTTTGGATTTTGAATCAGGTTTTATGATTCAGTTATCCTGTTTCTAAGGCTTATGTTTACGTTGCAAGTTTTATATGCTGTGTTTAAGTGTTTTATTTATTTTGTTTCTGAATGCTGAAAGCCACCTTTAATGCACGATGGAATGGAACTAAAACGTTTTCAGTAAATAAACTTTGCTGCCAAATTAACTAATATATTATGGATGTTCAACTAACTTTTGCCTGATTGCCAATTAACTGACTAAATTTAAATATCTAGTTTATGGCCAACATCTCAGTGTAGGTATCCTTTTGAGATAATGCATACATACATCTATACATATACGTATGTACTGTATATCTGCCATAACATTCCCTTTTGGGGTAAGCCATGTTATCAAAGCACAAGAAAGGTAGATGCAATAGTAATCCAAAGAAATTGAAGGCTTGAAATAAAACATAACTAAAACTAGCTTACACCAATGCCAATGAGTCAATCTTTTTTGCACTTTTTCATTTCATTTCCACATATCATGCAAATCACTAACAAAACTATTAACAATAAGTAATACATTAGATCAATACTAAAAGTTATAGAACAGATTAAGGTAGAATTCTATAGACAAGAAACCCCATATTTCAGATGCAGCTGAAATCCGTATATAACATTATAATCCAAGAATGGTTTCCAACTAAAATTAAATTCTACAGCAGATTTATTTTTTTATGAAAGAAGTTATTCTGGACATTAAATTCCCAGAATTTAATTAGCAATCCTTCCAAAGAAGTAATCAAAGGTCTTTTCCAGTGAAAAGCATACAAAATCCTTGCAGCTGATAATGTATACAATGCTAGTTAAGTGAATTTTGGAAAGGATGTATGGTTTAGTGACTTTTAATAAGACTATCTCAAGTTGTAATGGAATTACATCTTTTAAAATCTATTCCATTCTACTATGAATTATTTTGCAGTACTCTTGGGCTTTGCAACATTACTACTACATAGGAAAGAGGATCCTACCTGTCTGTTACCCATACCTTCAAAGGATGCAGATGTGGGCCACATCAGTGGGCCTGCATGCTCTGTAGTGCCTATTTGCATTTGAATCTGAAACAGCCCTAACGCTTACGCTAAGTCCCACTGTATGCAAAAGAACTGAATTATACTGCAAATGTACAATTTAGTGAAGGAAAGCTTTCTCATATGTATTAAACAAAAACAAGCCTGCTCTTTAAAGCTTGTTAAAAAGAAAGACTATTAAATATTTTCTTTACATTCAACAGTAAAAAAAACCAAATGAGTAATAACCATGCCAATTAAAATTTGTCTATGCTGATTAATCAAGCTCTACTTGACTAATGTACCAATTAAAGCAATTAACAATGTAATCTTATACATGTCTTCTCAGAAGTAAATCCTCTTAAAATGAATTTACTCTTAAGTAACTGCTACTAATCAAACAATCTTACACATTTACTCTGATTCCCTTTTCCAATCAGTGTTTATGACCACAGCCTTAAGCTTGATACCCAACAATATAATAGGGTTTCTCTACCTTAGCACAGAATAACTTGGTCATAATTTCCTAAGCATTCTTTTTTGGCATCCAATTCCATTATAATCACTTCCAAACCAGCAGGTTAATAGTTGGCCAGAAAAAAGTTATCTGTTCTGTTGTTATTTTACATGCATGTATGTCAGCCCTCCAACAATAGAGCCTTCACAATAATCCCTACTACCATTGTAACTCAGACTAATGAACTGGTATATGCTACAGCCACTGTAATCCTGGTAATGCTTGGCTACATGATCAAGAAGAACAGCAGTACATACCCCCCGCCCCCGGAAAATGAGGTTACAGGCTAAGATCGAGGTAACTCGGAGAGAAGTTAGTCAGCCACTCCTACAGAAGGGTGTGGAAGTTAATGATAAGACTTGGCCCTGATTCCATCTGATGCTCTAGAGACTGCTAAACAAAGACTCACAGCACTGGCTGCCAGGCCAAGGAGATATACAAGAGAAACAAGAAGATAAATGCCCTGTTCTCCAAAGAACCATCCAAGGTGTACTCCCAACTTCAGTGGACCAACACAATAACAGTAGAGCCACCAACAGCAGGAACTGAACAGTACTGGAAGCACATATGGGAGAAAGAGAAGACACATAACACCAGTGCAAAGTGGCTGCAGGACCTGAAAGCAGACCACAGCAATCTCCCAGAACAAGAACCAGTCACCATCACAGTAGCAGACATCCAACAGCGGGTCAAGAACATGAAGAGCTGGACAGCACCTGGCCCAGGCATGATCCACACCTACTGGCTAAAGAAACTAACAGCAGTGCATGAACACCTAGCAGCACAGATGAACCAGCTGCTAGCAGCAGGCCCCTACCCAGACTGATTAACACAAGGAAGGACAGTGCTGATCATGAAAGACCCTCACAAGGAAATAGTACCATCCAACTACCGGCCAATAACCTGCCTCCCCACAACATGGAAAATCCCATCAGACATCATAGCCACCAAGCTACAGGACCATATGGGCCAGTACATGAGCACAGCTCAGAATGGGATTGGGAACAACACCAAAGGCTCAAAACATCAAGGCTCAAAACACCAGTTGCTCATAGATAGAGCAGTCGCCTGAGATTCAAGGTCTAGACAGAACAAGCTGAGCAGAGCTTGGATTGACTCCAGGAACACCTACGACTCAATGCCACACACACGGATCTGTGAATTCCTGGTGCTATACAAAGTCAACAGGACACTAAGGACCTTCCTCAAGAACTCAATGGGACTGTGGAAGACAACACTGGAAGTCAACTCAAGACAGCTCGTACAGGTGGCCATCAAGTGCAGCATATACCAAGGTGATGCACTGTCCCCACTGCTGTTCTGCATAGGCTTAAACCCCCTCAGCCAGATAATCACAAGAACTGGATACGGGTACAAGTTCAAGAGTGGAATCACCATCAGCCACTTCCTCTACATGGATGACATCAAGCTGTATGCTAAGGGTGAATGAGACATTGACTCACTGATCCACCTGACACGGATCTACAGTGAGGACATTGGGATGTCATTTGGACTGGAGAAGCGTGGCCAGATGATAGTAAAGAGAGGGAAGGTAGTTAAGAATGATGAAGTGGAACTATTACTGGGCCACATGGCAGACATAGAGACCAGCTACACGTACCTTGGTATCCCACAGTCACATGGGAATCATGATGAGGAAGCAAGGAAGACAGGAACATCCAAGTACCACCAAAGGATAAGACAGGTCCTGAAGAGGCAGCTCAATGGGAAGAACAAGATCCATGCCATCAACGCATATGCACTGCCAATCATCAGATACCCTGCTGGTATAGCAAGCTGGCCAAAGGAGAACATGGAGGCTGCTGTTGTGAAGACTCAGAAGCTCCTCACAATGTATGGAGGTTTCCACCCCAAGTCCAACACCCAGAGATTGTACACCAGCTGCAAAGAGGGTGGGCTGGTGAGTGTCAAAGCCACTGTCCTGGATGAAACCCAGAGCATCCAGGAGTACATCAGTAAGATGGCACCCAAAGATGAGTTGCTGAGAGAATGGCTGAGGCAGCACCAGACATGGGAGGAAGTTGAAGTGGAGGAAGTGCTTTTTTTTTGGTCAAGTTAAGCTGGATTTTCCAGAAACCATCTTCCATAAGTAGGTTCTTCCTCATACAAATGGACAATCAGGTTGCCTGCAAAGCACACTCACTTTCTATGCCTGTGGACCTATTATTATTATTATTATTATTATTATTATTATTATTATTATTATTATTATTATTAAATCATTTTAAATCATTTTTCCCATTCTGTTCAGATGAAATGTATTATGGCTATGGACTGATTTGTGCAAGTAAGTGAATGTGTCTAAAAAGCAAGTCCTGTAAAGTTGGGATGTTTAGCTTGAAAAGTACAGCATTAAGAGGTGACATGAGAGTGGAGGAAGAGGTTTGTTACTCCAGAAGGTAGCAATAGTGCTAGTGGTATAAATGGTAGAAAAGGGATTTCAGATGAACATTAAATCAAGTCAGGTTGTTAACTCAAGTCAAATCCACTTGGATCCTACTGACTTCATAGATAAGTTCATATAGTTTTCCATGTCTTTCTATCACATGCCTTCATGACATTGGAGAGAAATCCATGTTTTTCCATTTCAGCATGGACAATCTATTTTGCATCTCCATAAGTAGGATGTGAAGCAGAATGGAATGGTCTTTTCTATTCAGTGCAGCCCAAATCCTGTATTTTGAAATGCAGTGTTTTGGCTTTATACGTGTACCAAAAGCATGTGCATTAAGGTCCCCCTCAAACAACAAATCATATTCTATAGGAAATGATTGATCACAAAATAATATTCCTGCAAACAAAGAAAGAGAGGGTGTGGGTGCCCATATTAGAAGAAATGTGTATGAAAATGCATGTGATCTGTTATGTGTTTTCTTAGCTGAGAATTAATGAAGTGTGGTAGAAATAAGGCAGAATAAACAAATATTTCACAAAATGTGAAAGATGCAGAGACTGAAGAGAGATTCATCCACCCCTAACAATGACAAAAGGTAAGCCATTCTCAACATACAGAGAAGAGGGGGAAACACAATGGCTCATTGTCATTGCATCAATTGGTCCATGAGACAGAATTTCTTTACGGCTGAACTTTCTTTTGTCTTTATTCTTTACTAATTAATGACAGTATTTTTTTTAACATGAGATGGGCCCCCAGATGAGTTTAAATACTAATTTGAACATATTTAACATTATTCTGGCTGGTTTCCTGAAAGGAAAGCAAGAGACAGATGATTGTGACATGAAAGCATTTCCTATAACCTTCAGTTTTGCATGCTAACACTCTCTCATAAAGTAAAAAGATATTTATGGCATAAACTTTGGAATGCAAGTAATACAAAGACTTCCAAATGAAATTTTATCTATTTACACATTAATAACTAGCTAGCGATATCTATACTTTAAAACCACTCACAGAAAAAGAAACTCTTCTGAACTTTAAAATGGCTATATATTCAACAACCATGAAATATATTTTATTATGATAAGAGATAATGTTTTCTATGGCATTTTCTAGTGATGCTTCTAGAAGTTTTTTAGGCTGACCTTAGGTTTGCTACTTGTATAAAAAGGTTGCTTCATTTATAGTTCATCTGAGGTAGAATTATTTAGTTTTGCTTCATTGCCCCAAAAGTCAGGAAGGAAGGAAGGAAGGAAGGAAGGAAGGAAGGAAGGAAGGAAGGAAGGAAGGAAGGAAGGAAGGAAGGAAGGAAGGAAGGAAGGAAGGAAGGAAGGAGGTAGGAAGGTAGGTAGGTAGGTAGGTAGGTAGGTAGGTAGGAAGGAAGGAAGGAAGGAAGGAAGGAAGGAAGGAAGGAAGGAAGGAAGGAAGGAAGGAAGGAAGGAAGGAAGGAAGGAAGGTAGGTAGGAAGGTAGGTAGGAAGGTAGGTAGGAAGGTAGGTAGGTAGGTAGGTAGGTAGGTAGGTAGGTAGGTAGGTAGGTTCTCCTTTGGGGCAAAGTCACTATGGGAGTGTGCAGTATGCAAGCAGAATGGTCAAAAGTCCTTCAGAGGAATATAGATTCTCTTGCACATATCCATATAGATTCAGCATTGGCTTTGAGGTCATGAATATAGCACTTACACATCAGCCTAGTGAATGAAAGCAGGCAGAACTAAAGTTGCAGAATAGGGATGACTGCAGCATGTCTGTCAAGAGAGATGGGCTGGCAAGGTGATGTTATAAATTACCATCAGGTGCCATTCACGTGGATAAAAGCCTTGCTCTGGACAACGGTCATCGATCAGACGCAGATCTCCGAGACAATCTTTGATGACATTCCATACGGATAAAAGGTTATGTTTCACATATTGAGTTATGAGTTGCAAGGACATGTTTTAATTAAAGGACAGTCTAAGGGTTGGATATAGGATAATCAGATTGGCTATTTCCCCCCCCCCCTTTCAAAGACAGTGGCAAGGGCACCTTGGCCTCCTTTCCTGAAGAACTGGCAGCAAGCACAGGACTTTTCAGGAGATGCACGGGGTGGTTCAAAATAATGTGCCATGGGGGAAATTGTCATAAAGATCTGATGTGTGATCCATTGATGACAACCACAGTGCACACAAATTAGAGATCATCTTGTATATCAAGAAGAACATATGAATCAGTTAGCCAAACACAGACATCTTTTTCAGATTAATCAGATGCTTGGCAACCCCCTTGTTGTATACAGTGTTGAAAGAAAACACACTTTTAAATCTATGTTATTTATAAGTATGCATTTCTGAATATAAGATTCAGATGAATTGTTTCTGGTAAAACACAAATCAAAACATGCATTTTTAAGTAGATTCTTGTGCCACAAAGTTGAAGGAGACTTAACATCCAAAGAATAAATATATTCCAGTCCGCACATTAAACGAGACCACATTGATCACCTGAAGGAGAATTCTTTAAAACATTCCTAAGAGCAACTGAAGGGTTTCACCAGACCAGTGAAGTGAAACCAACCAAGTGGAAAATTCTGTGGATTTTTGTATTGATAAATTCTGTTTGAAGTTTCTATGGTTGAGCAGTGGGAAAAGTTTATCAGCTTGAGGCTGCATTGCTTCTCCCAGGACCTGATGATGTCAGTGAGCCTTTCAGAAGCTCCTTTTCCATGCTCCACTATACAGTGTGCTTTTCTTGTGAACAGGAGGTTCACTGCGACCTGAGTCTCACAGGCACTGGTTTGTGGTGGCATGGGAGAACTGCAAAGGGATTCCACCCATGCTTCCATGGGGCAGATTGGCTGACCTATCTATAAAAAAGAGATCTAGTTACTTTTTACAGAAAGGGTCTCCAATCAAGATGGTGCCAACAGTGCTGCAGAAAACACTTTTAAATGCTGTAATTCTTGGAACAGGAAGATACACATGCACTCAACAAGCAATAACATTTCAGGAGCTCAGCTGTGGGCCAAGGTTGTAAATTCTGGCCCCAAGAACATTAATAATAGGATGTGCTATTCTCTGAGTGACACAGAGCTTGAGCTATGCCATCTTCACACTTGATCAAGATAACAGGATACATAGGCTAATCTAGATTAAAAAGTGATAGGAAGCTATTTTTCCCCATCTAACAAAGACAGTTTACAGCACAGAGCTCATCAGACCTGTCAAAGTGAACTAGATATATAAGAACCTAGCTCCATAAAAACAGAAGGCTTCCTGAAAATGGCAGGATGGCAAGATCATTACTTTCTGCCATTAGATTTCTAACTCACCCTTCATCTAAGGAGCAGAGGACAACCGCAGGGAGTAAATCTAGCTCTAAGAGAGCCATCTACCCATAGCTCTACAGTGGACATTTTTGGCTTTGGGACTGTATCCACATTATATGGCATTAGTGATATGAAACAGCCAATTATGATGATTTAAAAAAAAAAAAACCAATATGTTGCAATTTATAGGGATTTCAGTGGAGGTCTAGCTTTTCTTCCAAATAAAAGATCATTAGTGGCCTGAATTTGGAATGCCACAGAGTGGTGGGTCGGTGGGAAGGAACAATTCTCTGTAACACTCACAATACAACATGAAGAATTCCATATACATTGTCTGAAATCCCACCCAAGCCAACTGGTCTGCTATTAACTGACCCTTTGAACCACTGGTGTCTTCTTATAACTTTTGTCCCATCTGAAATTCAGGTTTCGACTAGACAATGCATCAGATCTGGATGATCCTGTCCTACAAACATAAGGCTGCTCTATCCCAGCTGGAAAAATCTGGAGGAGAACCAGTGAAAGCAAGGTTTTGTACTTCTTTGCAGACATTTAAGGGCTCCACAGATTCATGAGGCTCAGATAAGATGGCCCTACGCTTGCAGTTTGGTCAAATTATTAGCATAAGCTGGCTATTTCATGTGAGGGACAATACGGGGCGCAGGAAAAATGTTATGTTTCCATCCCAGGCCTTCTGAAAAGACAAAAGAAAGAAAAACATTTTCATTCCCATTTCAGCGAATTGATTCTTTTTTTAAACTCTATTGACAGTGACATTTTTAGCCTCTTACATGTTATATATAATCTAGTTTTCAGTCTCACAATAGCATGTAAGAATACTCATCATTTGACGGCACACTCAGTGGTTTTGTTGTCCTTTTCATCTACACACACACACATACACAGAGGATATATGTATGGAATGGCTTGAAATGTACCCTTTTGATACATGAAACCATTATGATAGGAAGTAGATGTGTTTTTTGTCTCCCCACTTGATTTTTTAAAAAGATTTGATTTTATTAACATAATGGTTGTTAACTACAGCTAGGCATACTGGGGTAGTGATCACATTCAATATAATACCTGACCCACCGTACAGAATGTGTGTACTGCACATGGACATACACAAAGTACCAGGCAGAATGCAACAAGATTGCTAGATACAACTCCAGGGTGTGTGCTGAGAAATGTGTGTGTGTGTGTGTGAGAGAGAGAGAGAGAGAAGGAGAGAAAGAGAGAGAGAGAGTTTAAGTTATGAAGTTCAGAAGGCTGTCCAACCCCAGAAGACTCTGGGCAGCTTACACATTAAAAGATAATAAAAAACAGTAACAGATGGAGACACAGAGAAGGAAGACATGCTTTGTTGGAAGTTCTGGCTATCAAAGGATTTACATTTTTTATCCTGGTTTTCAGCAATTGCACATGAAGCTCGCACTGAGGTCATTATATCCGAGCAGAAGAGTTGCTGCCCTCCAGGGACTGTCTGGAAGTTTGCAGCCCAAATATTGTACCCCGAGCCCAGAATTCAATCGGTTTGGAGTCCAAAGGTCTTAAAAGGTTTTAATATAAGTACCTTCCCCTTGACCATTTCATTCCAACAAAACAAGTGCAGAACAAAAGCAACATTTGGGCATAATCCCAATTTTTTCTTTAAATTGAATATCCATAGCTATTATAAAAGGCCAAAGGTTAGACCTGGAGGAAGAGATTCCTTTCCCGTATAGGAATATCTGCATGAAAGCTCTTTCTTTGTCCATAAAGGCCTTAACCCAGATTATTGGGAAGGGTACCCCTGTATCATTCATTAGTTGTAGGGCAATAAAAAAGCAGTATCTTTTCCTGCATCTTTTTGCAGTCCTGATATAGTAACCCTAGGAACAGAGAGGATATTAAAGCAGAGAGTCTACCTTTAAGTTGGGGGAAGAGATTCCTCCAGACCCTGACTCAGGCTATTTATCCCAGTGAGCCAATAACCCACTCAAATCTCCTTATCAGGGTTCTGCCAATACACTATTAAAGTAACTGCATTAAAGCCTACCCTTTGGGGAATAACAGCAAGGCTTCATAGCATTGGTCATGGTGTTTCTTGTGCTGTCATCCTTCAGAAATGAGTTGTTCGTTTTTTCAGCCACTCTTCCCCACTCCTTTTCTTGGAGGAATAATTAATCAATTTGCACTGGGTTTAAGTGGAGCTGGTCTAAATCCGTTCAAGACCAGATCTCCTTGGGAAAAAACTAGCCCCTTTTGGGTGTTCCCACAACACATTCATCACTTCATTGTCCTAGATAATGGCCAGGGATAATGCGCCAAATTTTCAGTTTTTGGGTAGATGATGATGATGGCAAAGATTCTCTCGCACATAAACAAGCCCGCTTTTAAAAATGTGTGAAACTGAGAACTACCCCACTCACAGATTAATTCATCCTATGTAGCTTCATGAATCATGGTTCTTTATATACTAGTTTACTGGGAAAATAAGTTCAAGGCAGGGACTAGTGATGGCAATTTGTCAACTTAATCTTTTATCAGTTTTAGCCCATCCTTTTATCACTTTTGCAAATTAGTTTTTCGAAGAAGTCACAAAATGTGAATTTTCTGACAAATTTCTTCTAAGAAATATTTTTTAATTACATTTTTCCTAATTTATACACTTTTAAATGATGTTTCTCTACTAGAACACATTTTTGTATTCACTTTCTCCTAATATTTATTTTTTTTATATGTTCCACATTGCTAACTGCAACGGAAAATTCTGAAAAGTGCAGAGTTCAGTGTACTGCATAGGCTGTTCTGCTTCATGAACAGTTTCAGGAAGTGCAGAATGGCAACCTTTACATAAAGATGAGACTTTAACAAGTTTCTCTTTGACAGGCTTTCAAGAGTGATGTCAGTCCTTCAAGGTAGACAAGGTCAAGAAACAAGAATCACTAGAAGTTTTGGAAAGTACTTTGCAGTAGTTAGAAAATACTTTCATACCATCACCAATAGCTATTGCTGACTAGAATATATTCCACATGCATTGAAAGCTTGTCAAGGCTCTTCTCTTCTCTACTTCAACTTATACCTAACACAATCAAGGTGGACTTACTTTGAATTCCTTTCTCACACTTTCTACTTTTCCAGGATTCAGATACCTTTTCTGCGATGGCTCAGGATTCCCGTCCCCTTCCCTAAGTCAAACCCACTTCCCATCATAGCTACCCAGGGGGCTGAAAAGGACAGAGGTGGGCAAAGGTGGGTAATATTCTGACTCTACCCACAATGGCACCATTGCACATTTATGTATCATGTACTCCTGGCATTCAAAGGGGAGTCAGTTTATCAGGTGGGAGGACAAATACAATCATGAGGACGGACGATGGGATCACTTCCTATTTTTACAAAGCTTAATAGAAGCTCCAGGCGTCCCTCCATCCAACTGGGATTGTGGCAGTTATTCTAATTCTCCTGGTTTTCCCAGAAGTGTCAGGCCTAGCCCAAAGAACTCCTGGAGACCATGCAGGTTCAATCAGCAAGGTTTATTTGCCAGCACCTGTTTACAGAAATCTTCTCAGACTGACCAGCAGTTCCCAGGCACAAGTCTCTACTGTCTTCTGGAATGTTTTTGGGATGCGCCAGCTTTCTCCGCTTACCTCCAGAGCGTTGCTCTGGAGACGAGAGCACCGTTTTCACCCCCCCTTCCTCCATTCCAGTCCATCACAAGAAGAAATTATTATCTTTTTTATAATGGTAAGTGGGAGTAGTGGTATTGTTAACATCTATATACCCATGCCAATAATTCCCAATGGATTCCCCCCTTGGGGGGTCTGAAGTAAGAATTGTTTTGCAACTGTTGGCCTATCCAGTGCCCAATTTAATTCTTTCTTTCTACTTCCAGCATTAGATGTTTCACTGTGGAGCACAAACTCATTGCCTGACCTATCATCAAAATCAGATCTAGATTTCATCATCATCATCAACAACAACACTTTATTATTTGCAGTAAAAAAAAAATGACAAAATGCCCTTGCATTGTATGGGAAAATTAAGAAAATGTTGGCAAAGCTATGCAGTTTGTGTGTGTTCTTACTTAACTCAATGGATAAGCTCTAAAACTCGAAACTCCCACAACCCAACTCCCCCCAAAACATCCTTCCTTCATTGTTGGAGATCACTTTCCTCAAAAGTTACAAAAATTATCAGTGTTAATTCTTACATAATATTATTCCTCAGATCTGTTTTTTTATTGTTTTTTGTTGTTGTTTTGGTTTGGGTTTCTGGATTGTTTTTACTCACTCATAAAATGTACAAGAACTGCTGGAGCTATCATGTGTATCCTAATCAGAAGTATTAGAAGAAAAATGGTCAGAAAACTCTTAACGCTGCTCATAGCACTGACACAAATCTTTTCAATCAGACCTACAATCCCTAGAGTCTAAAAATAGTTTTGTTTTTTTTAAATATCTAAGCTTTGATTAGGGCTGCAACCTTTACATCATAATCTTATGCATATTTATGTGGAATTAAGTCCACCAATATTTCTCAGTGAAGTTTACTCCTACGTAAATGTGTGTATTATTGCATTCTTAATAACTTTAATTTGTAGATTAATCAACTGAAGCTGCAGTTGATTACCTGATGAGGAACAGTTTCAATTAGCAAGGGCATTTTAAGGTCACATGTATCTAGTCTCTTGAGAGGTTATTATTATTTTTAATGGAAACACATCCCTTTACTGTAGAACGAAAAATCCTTATTTTTGCATATTGAAACATATTGATACTGTTGATAAATAGTGAAAAGTTATCCTTCAGGATCAGATATTTTAAAATTTTCTTTTTATTACATGTATTTGGCCCTCTCTCCAAGAAACACTGGGGCATCTTCTCGGTTCTCCTTTGATTTTTCAATGCAAAAAGGAGACTGGCTGAAATGTAGTGAAAAAGTCTTTACCTAGGAAGGAATTTCAGCCCATGGCCTTCTTGATTCTAACATATTCTTTATTGCACACTGTCCCTTAATCTTCCATAAATTATTACTTGATAGATTATCTGAAATAAATTCTGAACCTTCTCCACCTAGGTCATTCACTGTCCAATATACAGGCTTATCTCATTTTATTGCATTTCATTTTATTGCACTTCACAGATATTGCATTTTTTTTTTTTTTTACAAATTAAAGGTTTGTGGCAACCCTGCACTGATCAAGTCTATCAGATGACAATTAGCATTTTTTAACAATAACGTATTTTTAATTGAGGTATGCACTTTGTTTTTTAGACATAACACTTTTGCACACTTAATAGACTACAGTATAGTGTAAACATAATTTTTATATGCACTGGGAAACCCAAAAATCCATGCGACTCACTTTATTGCGATATTTGCTTTATAGCAGTGGTCTGGAACCGAACCTGCTCTAACTCCGAGGCATGCCTGGATTAGTAAATATTAAGTTGAAACAAAACTCAAGTGTTCTAACAACTAATCTTCTTGCAGTTTCACATACTTGTAGTACTTGAACCTGGAAAGTAAGTGTGGGCTGAAGATGAGACGAGTTTTCTTCATTTATACAAATGGCAAAATCAGGTCCTGCAAAGTGGAAGCTTACAATTCTTTTTCTTTTGGGTTCTTTAGATATCAGTTCTTCGGCCTTGGATCTGACTCATGCTCATTCTGAACCCATCTGAAAACTGAAAGCTCAGATTTTGCATTTTCTAGTCAAATATGATTAAAAGGGGGGTATCAGTAGGTTAACAAAATAGAATGAATGAATGGTTGGATGCATTTCTATAAAACCTTCAGTAGGTTTTACATGTAAGTCTCTAATAACAGAAAGTTTGCCCTCTTTCCCCCATCAGACAACTTGGGCAACTTCAGACATTTAAAAGAGGTTATTATTTCAGCACAGCTTAACTTATGTTTCTGAATTCACTGTAACTTCTGTATTCAGAAGCAGGAAGTCAAAAGACCTCATCTGATTAGAGCAGTCCTAGAACATAAATTGGAGTTAGTAGACAAGTTACGGAAGCGTGGTGGAACTTGATTTGTCCAAAACAAACTGACTTTTGGTAAATCACAGTAAAGACAGGACAAGAGTGGTAAACCTCTGGCTGCCGGATATTGCTGAAACAGAGTTCAAAGGAGCCTCACGATAGCCAGTTGTGGCAAAGTTCAACATCTGGAAGGCAAGAGAATCCTTCACCTGACCTAGATAAATGTTCAGAATAGTCATCTGTGGTAGAGATAAGCCATAGCAAAACATCTCCATTCTGCAGTTTCTGAAGTTTGTTGGTTTATTACTTTTGGATACTGCCTGTTTGGAGAACGTGAGCCTTGCAATTCAGAACTGCATCATAACAGCCTGTTGAAATACCCATCAGTGGCATACAAACTAGTGGAAAAGCATGACATGCTGGGTGACAGGAACTGTCAGCCAATTTCCTACTGTAATTATGCTGTGAGAGTCCTACAGGGGTTATGAACAATGCGGTTCAGTCTTGTCAATATCTATTGAAGGTGCTGCTCTGTCATTTTGTATATGGGGCCTTTTATGATTATGATTATTATGATTATTAAGTCAACAAAAAGTTAGCACTCAGGCCTGCAGGTCTTCTTACTACTGCTGAGTAATATTAATATAACATTACTGAGTTCCCAACTTTTGCCTTCCTATAATATTATTCTATGTTGATCGCTTTCCTGAACTGAAATTTAAAGCTGTCATCTCTTGCAGAAGTGGTTCAGTTGCACTTATAAGGGAAGCCAAATTAAATATTCATTCAAAGACTGCATTTCAAGCTAAAACTGACTGGCGGTCCTCAAGGCAAAAAAAAAAAAAAAAAAAGTATTTAAGTCGCAAAAATAATATTTCTTTCTGTTTTTTTTTTTTTTTTTAAGAAAAGGAGGAATGTTTAAAAATTCACCATGTCTGTTTATATGGTTTAAGCAAACAGTCACAAAATGCATTTATCCTGAATGTCAGAAGGGAATTTCTCCTTTTCGCTTTTCATAACTATTTTCCTTGATGATGTTGACCTCATTGCTGTTTCAAATCTACCAGGCGATTTTCAAAGGTGCAGCAATTCTGAAACAGCTTTCAATCAAGTCCAGCGTACAGTCATAAATGGAGGTAGGCCATCAGATACCCACCAGATGTTTGGGACTTCAATTCCTATCAGCCTGTATTGTCACAACCAATGATAAGGGATTGAGGAAGATGTATTCCCAAGTCCGAGGAGGATAACAAGTTGCCCACTGTTCTGCCCCTTGCAAAGTGCCATGGATGGAATTAAGGATCCATTCAATGGACCACAGAACTAGAAGTTCCATATGAAGGAATTTCTCTGGACATTAAGATTCTTCACAGAGGCTTGAATGATGATGAGATCAAAGTCAATGATCAAAGGATCTTGATACGAGGGCCATGTGATGACTGGCGATCCCTAGGAGTGTACAACTCTGCCTGAATTACATGGAAAACAGTCCCACCGCTACCACCACCAGTCACAGTAGGGAATTAACTTTTCACATCAACTTTCATTCTTCATTCTGAGCATACCTGGGATAAGGTATGCAAACGTCCTGCAGACTTGCAAAAAGACATGGCTAAAACATATGATGAATAAAACTATTCTGAAAATGTACAGAATACTCTTTCCTACTACTAGGCACCAACTAACAATACAGAATTCCCACAGTTCAGGGGAAGCATTTTTTGGTATTGCAGAATTGAACCAGATATTGTTAGATCATGCAGAATTTCAACAGTAGGTACCATCTAGTTTATATTAATAAATATAGAATTCTAAGGCTAATGTCCTAATATCATTAAAGTCATCAGATACTAAGGTGAATACTATATTGCTTTAAAAGCAGTTAGAAGCATCTGTATCTAAACTACCTTGGCTGATCTTGACAAACTAAGCAAGATTGGACCTTATTAGAACCTGGATGAGAGATTATCAGGAAATAACTGAACTGTTGGCTGCACTGAGAAGTCATCATCATCATCATCATCAATAACAACAACAACAATAGAAAGAGTATAGAAGAAAGCAAAGGCAAAGCAAACCCCCCTTGAAGAAGACAATGGCAAACCATTTCCATATTATTGCTAAGAATGTTCCTTGGATGTTTCCTTGAAGTCAGCAGGAATTCATCTCAACTGCAAGAGGTCTAGATGGTTTATAACCTACTAATATGAATTTATTTTTCAGCTCTACATTGTGGCAAAGTATATGATTCACAACGGCCCTATTTTTATTTTGTTTTGTTTGCTGGCAGTGAAGGCTAGTAAATAAACAAAGGAAAAGAAATACTTAGGGGCACCAAACATAATTCAGCTGTTGCGTTTGGCTTGGTAAGTCAACGTATTATTGAATGCATCTACAGTTTCTTAGGAGATCTCCTCAATATGTCGCTGTTCTCCCAATATTTGTTCTTTCCTCCTTTTATCAATGCTTACTTTTTTTTCCCTATCTCTCCTCTCCCTTTATCAGGCTGTCATCTAGGTCTTCTCCAGACTTTACCCTAGTCCAACCTAAAGGTGCCCTTGTCTGTGTTTCATGTTGCAGTGGTGAGTTTTCTTTAAGTCCAGAACTGACATGAGAGGAGTCTTTTTTTCACTAGGACCAGCATATATTGGCACGAGAACTTTAAATCTCCCATCCCAGGTTACCGGTAGTGTCTGCAGAATTTGCTGCTTTTGGCAGAATTCTTCTTCAAAAGAAAGGATGGCTTGTTTTAGCAGGATTGTGGCTGGCATAGGCAACCAGGGCAGTTAGAATGGTCAGAGCAGTGTCCCAGCATAACACCTCAAGCTTGATCCCTTTCGGACATGCATGTGACATACAGAAAAGGGGAAGAGCTTAAATCGTGACACTGCAGCCCTGCTTCCATCTATTTGACAGCCTTGTCCCTCTGCAAGATGCCATGGGAAACCCTAATTCTGCTGAAAAATATATCCTATCCTTTTTCAGGTTGGTTCCCATAAGCGCCCTTTTTATTCTTTCCCATTGCTTTCAGATCAGCTTAGTCTGATCAAAGAGGCTGGTTACTCTCTAACACTCCAAATCCAGGCAAGATTGATTCCTAATTCTCTTTCTCTCTATCTTAATTCACTAACAGCCCACTCTGACCACATGTCAGCTTCCTCTGGACATTTGAACCTCTGGCCCAAACAGAAAGCAACAATATGATACCAAGAACAAAATCCAGTAGGTGACTGTGCTAATGATGAGGTACAAGAATTGTCACCTATTGTCCCTGCTTGATCCAGGCTAATCAAACCATTAGACAAATTAGTCATGGGTAACTGGACGACTGGATAACTGGATAGGATAGCAATCACCGTAAGAATTTTGAGAGGTGGTCAGGTCACTGAAAGACGCTCCACTTAGAGAAACAGTTTAAGTCAATTAGGTGATCATAATATCTTTCACTTCTAGCACAAAATATATTTAGTTATACATTTAGCTTCTATAAATCTTCAAATATGTCTTTTTCCGATTCATTTATTTCCAATTCAAGGTGCATTTCTCGATGCCATTAAAATGCCAGAAATATTTTTACATTCAGGATCTTTTCAAAGTGGAAAAACAATTTTCCTCTCTCAAGCTTTTCTTTCTATATGAAAGCTTAAGTCTGCGTCGAGCACTTAGTTTTACCATAAATGCAATTGTCTTGTAAAATTACTTGCTGATTAAACTTGGCTTCTGCCTAAATAAATGTCATACCTGAACCATAAAAACCAGGATTTAGGAAACTAATTATGCAACACACATTATTTTATCTCATTTTCTTTTCACTGATGAGCCTAGCACAGAATGATTGTTTAATTATGTTTACCAAAATACAGGCAAAAAACTATAATCTACAAAGGATACATCCTGGTATTAATTGATTCAGAGAATTCAAAGCCCCAAAATTTAATGCCAATCTGTCTTTGAAAAGCCCCACACTTCCTTTTAATCTGTTGCTATTAATTACAACAGCAATCAATAACTGGTTCCCATTGATCAACCCTCTTATTTTGTCAGTGAGACAAGAAAATGAGATATGCACACAATAGGAAATGCCTTCCCTTTCTTTCTAGCTGCCTAGGAGCACAATGAGAAGAAAATGAGCGTTGTCATCATGTACATCTAGAGAACATTTTTCTTCCACAGTTCTTTCATTGAGTTTAACTTTCACTCTTAGGTACCACGGACACTTTTTCTCTTTTCCCACTGCAGAACTGACTTCAAGTAGAACATTTAATTTCTCCTCTAAAAGTGAATAATCATATGAAGGAAAGCATGGGTGTAAAGTAGATGGAAATGACCTATAATGTTCCAGCTTTTGTCCAAGTTTCATGGTACCCCATGAGTTTTAATACCATGGGAACTGAGTGTATTCATAATATCGCCTCCCAGTTCCATCCTGGATGGCTAGCCAGGGCCATGTGAATGTTCCCTAAATAACGTCATTGGCTTATATTCCTACTTTTAACCATCTCTTCGTAAGGTGGTTCCAAGTTCAATAGTAACTGGAATATTGGCAAACTCAGCGGCCTGCCTTTAGCACAAGAACAACAAACGCTATATATACAGTATATGGGCTTCTTTTAAAGGCCCAGGCTGGAAAGCATTCCATGTGAATATTCTACTTTGGATTTTTTGAAACTAAAGAAGTTTGAAAACCACTTATTAAATATTTGGCATTTCAGGCTGATTGCCATATTAAATGTGTTGCTACTTAAACACAATCAAAGTAAAGCAAAGCACAACAACAACAAAAAAAACCCCTTGATCAACTCCCTTCTGTAAAAAAAATATGTAACTTTCTTAAATCATAATGATTATTTTCTGTGTGCGTCATCTTCTAACCATTCATAAACGACTGCATGACTAATCTAGACACTTAAAGAAGGTTTTTCTATGTGTCAGGAAAAGAATTGGTCACAGAAAAGATGCATTAATTAAGGGTTGTGTTTTTTGTTTTAATGAATTTAATCCATAATTCTGCTATCTGGAACAAAGCTAGATTAACCTTTGAGCACTGAGTGGGAAATCAGTAGGGCCTCTCTACATGAGGAATGAATGGTTTTTCAGCTATTCTTATGGACTTGTAAATTGCTTCTTACTTTGGAAAGCAATTCTGAAAAGATAATTAATATAATTTCAATGTTCTGTCCAATTCCATCCTAGTAAAGAATTTCAGTTTAACATAGAAGGCAAAATATTCTGCAATACAAAGATTAATTTAGAACATGGGTCTAAAGAGGTCACTCCCAAAACATACACATCTCTCCTCTCCTCTGTCAAAAACATGGAACAAATTGCAAAAGTCATCTGGGGCAGCATTCCTTACAGAACTTCAACAAAGCCAACACCTTAATCCTAAACCCAGAGACGTGTTCTCAGAATAGCCTGCATTGTGTTTGCTGTCCCTGTTGCAAGAGCCATCAGAGATCTCAGCTAACTGGACAAGAAAGGGGTACAATTTCCATCCCAGGGCCACTCTCATCCTTGCTTCACCATCTCTGTTTGTGGAAGGAAAGAAGGAAGGAAGGAAGGAAGGAAGGAAGGAAGGAAGGAAGGAAGGAAGGAAGGAAGGAAGGAAGGAAGGAAGGAAGGAAGGAAGGCAGGCAGGCAGGCAGGCAGGCAGGCAGGCAGGCAGGCAGGCAGGCCATTTTGCAGTCAACGAAGCACAAGGGCATTATGGTGGATGGTATGTCACAGCTAGGGAAAGAGGGTTGGCAAAGTCTACCAAGGAAGACAATGTCATATGAATGTGAGACTGGGACATCCTTCAGGAAAGGCACCAAAACCTGAGGTTGGCATCCTGCACTTGCAATATAGCACTTCAGGTGGGCAGACTTTTCACATATTTGTGTAAGAGAAGTCACTGAAGCTGAGAAAGAAAAGGGTCATCACAAATGAAGAACAGGTGGATATTCCAGTGCCAGGCTTACCAGGGAAACAGGGGGTTAGCCCTTCAGTTTCCCAGTCATGGAAAAAGTAGTTCAAACAACTCAGAACATCCTTTGTCTTAATGAATTCACTTTTAAATAAGGGTGGAAGTTCTGCTTATTCAGCTTCCAAGATTCTGTATCCTAAGCCCATATATACATGTACATAAATATATGTATAGATGTTACCTAGCCGGGTAGTGAAACGTTTGCAAGAAAACCAACCTCAGAGAACCCCAAGGACTCCATATACCAGATTAATAAAAGGAAGCAGGGAAGAGTTACTGAAACACAGAAACAATAGAGAGAATCGTCATAGTCTCTGGCTTTGAGGCCATGGCACTGAGACTTAAGGTAGTGTGGGACTGGCCCCCCAAAACTATCCAATCTGTTGTTCTCACACACACATACAGTACTAAAAAGTTCAGACAGTAGAGGATAAAGCCAAAATGGAGAACCAATAGCTGGTGCAGAAATAGACTCAGCCAACTTTGCAACTGTTCTTTTTGCAGAGATCTATTTGTGCACACATGAGCACACACGCACACGTGTGCACACACACACCCCCTTGAATATCCATCTCTTCATTTATTCCTGTCAGTTGAACAGCAAAGTAAAACCTGACAGGTGATAATTGCTAACAGAGCAATTTCTACAAGCAACTGGGGTTCCTATTGATAATTCAAAAAAGTTACACAAGTCAATTAAGGCAGAAAGTGCTATTGATTCGATATAAGTTGAGATTGATTTCTGCCATCTTGCTTCAAGCTCATGGTGAATTGTAGCCCTGAGAAGGTGAGAGAACTCTAAATGTAACTTTCAGGTACGGCTACATTTTTATATTCACATTATATGTTATAAATAGCTGCATCTCAATTCATCTTAAATCATTTAAATCAGAGGCATTTGTATTGTATTAGTTTGCTTGCTTATATGTTCTGTGTTTCTGTCCAGAGAGGAGGATCACAATGTAATAAATTACAAAAATAATATATAACATAATGCACATACAGGCAGTCTTCAGTTAACAACAGTAATTGGGACCAGAATTTCAATTGCTAAGCAATGCGGTCATAAAGTGCAATGTCAAATGACTGCATCGCTTAGCGACGGCAATCCTGCTGCCAGGTGGGGAAGGGTGTGAGCAATTTACCAGAGTAACTGGCAACCTTCCCTGCCAGCCTCCCCATTGACTTTGTTGGTGGGAAGCAAACGTAACTGTGTCGCTCTGCTCTTGTGCTAGTAACCGTCCGAGATCACACAAGGCGTCCTATAAATCTTGTAACAAGGTGGGACTAGAACTCATGGTCTCCTGGTTTCTAGTCTGGTGTCTTCACCACTACACCAAACTGGCTCTTACATCAAATCATGGGACATAAATTCTTATCAGCATGTCTGGAGCTGCAAATGCTCTGATAATTTGTATTAATGGCATAACAAAGAAGAACGCAGCAGTGGATAAAACAATCGCTTTCTGTTTTCTGTTCCTGAGTTTACTGGAGATAGCAGTCTAGATTCGCTGACTGATATCTGGTAATTCTAGCAGTCCTGCCTGGCCAAGGAAGAGAAAAGGTGATCCAGAGACATAGGAAGTCCTAAGGGATGGATTTAATGTGGGGGCTTGCATGATGACCACAGGCCTTCTGCAGTGGACAACTAGCTATTGAATTCAGGAGATGTGGGGCACATCTCACACTTTTCATGTGAGAAAAATGACATTTAAAAAAATGTCCTACATAGGATACTTCCACATAGTTTCATTCCTCAATCCTTCAGAAACATTTCCACTTCACTCCTTGCATGTCCGCACCAGTAGTGTCCTTAGAAAGGTTTAATACTCTCCATGAACTGATGTAGCACTTCTTTCGGCCAGTTGATAGGGGAGTGCAAAAATTGGCATCTACCCATGATGCCTTTGGACTGTGGTGCTGGAGAAGACTCTTAGCAGTCCCTTGGACTGCCAGAAGGTCAAACCAGTCAATCCTGAAGGAAATCAACCCTGACTGCTCATTGGAAGGATTGATAATGAAGCTCAAGCTCAGATATTTTGGCCACCTAATGCGAAGAGAGGACTCTTTGGAAAAGACCCTGATGCTGGGAAAGATGGAAGGCAAAAGGAGAAGAGGACAGCAGAGGATGAGATGGTTACATAGCATCACTGAAGCAATGAACATGAAACTGAGCAAACTCAGGGAGACAGTGAAGGACAGGAAGGCCTGGCGCAATATGGTTCATGGGGTCATGAACAGTCGGACACGACTTAACGACTGAATAATAACAATAACCCATGATCCCAAATATCTAATGTTTGTTGTTGCTTGTTGTAGTTGTTCTCACAGCAAGGAAAACCAAAGGGTGACCACGACTCCTTGTTGTCTTCAGTAGCAAAGGGGAAGAATCTTTGGGAGATAAGATAAGGCAGAACCCTCACCAGCATGAAACCACAGACCTTAAAGTTCCACCGCAAAATTAGTTTCGCGATGTTTCATTCTGCACCAAGATTGAGCCAGAAGCTAATTAGCTTAATTAGATACGTTACATGAATGCAGAATCACAAGCACAATGCTGGAGGTTCCACATGCTGAAGACAATTTGTTTTCTTTGAAAATTGGTGGCATTCTAGCCATGAAATTTTAGCAGCCTTATTTGCAAATGCGGTAGAGTTGCTAATGGTTTCCTGCTCTTGTTGAATGCACAAAACACTGTATTTAAAAATTGTTTTAATTTTAATATTTATTGTTATGTTTTTAATCTTCAGAATCATTATTATTACTACCACAATTTAAGTACAGTGTAATCACAGCTGAGGGTTTCAGATCATTGCAGGCAACACCTGTTCATTCTTCTATAGATACAGAAGCAGTTGTCTTTTATAAAAGAACTCCTCTGACAATTTAAAAACCAATTAATATTGTCAAGTCAGCAGGATGTAGTTGTGCAGGCACCTGCAAAATCAGGAATATAAAATGCCAGGGCATTCTGTGAAGTATTTGTTCTCTTACAAAGGAACTTAACGTCAGTCCCTGGGAGATAAAATTGGAAATTCTGCTGAGGGCTGGGTCATAAATGCAACAGGTACTGTTAGAGTTAAGAGTGATTTCTATTTATATTAAAGCTGGAAATCCAGAGCTTCACACTGCCCCAAAATATAGGGTTTAATAGCTTCCCAAATTCTCAGAGAGAGGGGTAAAGAGGGGGGCATGGCACAAGAACAGGATGAATGAGAGGTGTCTACATCAGAGAATGGCAAGTGAATGGAGCAGTTACATGAGAAGTAAATGAATTACTTCTCTGCCCTTTGAGATGTCTCTGCCCCCCCCCCCCCCCCTTTAGGCATGTTTAAAAGAGCCTTGAAAACCTGTCTCTTTCCCCAGGCCTTGGGGAATGGAAAGGGGGGTACATTTGATTATTTTTTAATGCTTGTTTTTCTTCCAGCATTATGACTGTTTTTATTCTATGCCACCCAGAGCCATTGCAGAGTGGAGCGGCCTTATAAATTCCTTAAAAAAGAAGTAAATAAATTGCATACATTTAAAAAAGGAAGCATCATGAAGAAAATCCTGCCTGTGACTTGTTCAGTTCCTCACTTTGGTTTGGCTACATGAAGATCTTGAAACTGCTTTTAGTGGTTACAGAAAATATGCACAGTCATTTGCTCAGTAGAGAAGCAGCCAGCCTACTGGCTGAACTTTAGTAGCAATGAAAATCGTGAAATATGTTCCACTGAGTTAAACTGAGAACTATCAAGTAGCTTTGCCTGGATTCAACCTATAGTCGATTTATTATTATTAGCAATAGTAATAGTAGTAGTAGTAGTAGTAGTAGTAGTAGTAGTAGTATCTATAATGGCACAGGCTGCATATGTAAATGGAAATTATTACAAGATCATCATCAATATGTTTTGTAACCCGGCAACAGGAGATGTATACAACAATGTCAATTAAGACAAATGCATATGTTCATATGAGAAAACACATTCATTATTGTATGTTTCTCTCTCTCTCTCTTTTTTTTACTTGATAACAGATGTACAGATGGAATTAAAGGAACTGCAGTATTTTATGTTAATTAACTCTCTATAAATAAGCAAATATTTCTTCTTGTTGGAAACATATCATAAAGCTTTACTAAAAGTTTCCACTTGAATTTAATTGCATTCATTAAAATACAAAGATAATATGTTTTTACTGCATTACCAATCTTTATCTGCCCCTACCTGTTCTAAAATCTTCCTTTATTTTACATAAATTGATTCTGCAATAAGAGTTCCAATGCCCTTGTTCTTTAATTTAGACAAAAGAGGGATGAGGAGTAGCCCCGTAAAATCAAGGCATATCAATCAAAAACACTGCTGTCAGCACTAAGCCTAATAATGAAATAACGATTTCATAAATCATTTTCCACGAGTTGGGAGGAGGTATCATCTTTTTGTGAATCCTTATCACAAAAAAGCTAAAAGATTTCTTGGTCATTCATTCTTCCTTCTTAAATGAAAACAAAGGAAAGGGTGTTAGCATTCACATGATGACATCCACACACACACACCTCCAACATACACACTTTTGTCTGCAAAATATTCTGCAAAGGAGAGGTACCAAGTACTTTTAAACAGGAAAACCCGATCGATCCAATAATTTGTCCATTTAGTCATCATGGCAGAGAAAGTATGAAATTGATTCAAAATAGGAAATTAAAAATCATCTCAAGGACTCTTTGAAGGTCAAAAGGGAGCTTGGAAATAATTTTATAAAAATAAATAAAGACAAGAGTTTATATACTTGTCTTCCATGGGACAAAGAGCTAGAAGAACTTCCATTTGATATATACTGAGTGTACACTATGCTTAAGTTAATAGTGCAGTTAAAAGAAACTATTCCCAGCTTTAAAGCTTGCAATATTGGCCATTAGAAGAACAAAAGCTCAATACTACATTTCTTTAAACAAATCAACACTTTTCCATTTAGAAAACTACACCAATTATAATCATGCTTGCATTATGTCAATAACTTTTTCAAAAAAAATCCCCTAGATTACTATTTGAATCAGATTCCCTATTACAGACATTTCTGTCTTTGCTTGCTTGTTTTCTTAACAAAAGAGCAGAAGGATCTTAATCAATGGTTCAATATGGGTCACTTTTATAATAGCTGCTCTTTCCACTTAGGACATCAGCTCTACTCCACTCACTCATTTCTCATCCAATTACAGGAAACTAGTAAGGGTACTTCTCTTTGAAATGCTCCTGGCCAGCATCATCTTGCCTCTCCTTCGTGATCAGAGGATGAAAATATGGTGATGATTTGTTTGCAATATAACTATGCTTTAATGAAGGATGTAAATGGGCAGACTCAACCATAGTTTCAACTGGAAAACTGTCAGCATCTTAGACCAAGCTAAATCCAAAAACAGGAGGGAATTCCTGGAAGCCTGGTACTCAGACAAGGCAGCCATCAACAGGCACACAAAGATAAACATTTACACTCCATTCAAAAGAGAATAAAAAGCTAAAAAAGGAAACAAAAAGACAGAACACCTCCTGACCAGCAGACAACTCCCAGATAAGCAGGGATTAACACCAGACAAACAATCAAACAGTAAACAATACCCTAATCAAAAAACTACCTACTCATACAAACGATCAAGCAGAAACAACAGCCTAATCAAAGAACTACTGTACCAAAGAGAAAAACAACACCCTCTCCAGCATTGACAGGGCAAGCTACTGTATTAAACAGAGAGCAAACCCCACTCCCTTCTAGCACTGAAGATGTTCCCTAGTTGGGTAATGAAATGTCTGCAAGAAAACAACCAAGCTCAGAGAACCCCAAGGACTCCACTGTTTACCAGTTCTCCTTTGGTGTTTAAATTAGTAATCTAATGTCATGTATGAAAGCTGAAAGGCAGATAGGACTCCACGGTTTCTGTAGAGTAAGAGAACTATAGGTTTCTTTGAAGTTGGAAATGCAAGACATAGCAGCATGTTTATGTTCCAGGGGCCATATTTTGTAAGATAATTCTTTGGAATTGCCTCCAAGTGCATGATGGCAATTTGGAGGTCTGGTTCAGGAAACAGGCTGTGTGCTAAAAATCCACCATGAATGGAAATGTTCCTATGAAGCCATTGCTGCTTAACTGTTATGTGACTCACTGGGCAATTTTAAGCTTCTTGATTTATATGCTTTTGAAGGTCTATGATGAGCATAAAGTTAAGAAAAGAATCTATGTCTCCCTCTCAGTTTCTTGGAGGATAAAGAAAATACAGTGCTATTTTTTCCTCTCTTTTAAAACAAATGACAAATGACAAGAGTACCCATAATAGTTAATCCATATTTAGGTTAACTCATAATTTAGGCTTTTCATATAGGCAGGCAACAGTTTTGGAGCCCCAAACTTAAATGGGAAAAGGAAAGGGAAAAGGTTAAACCTTTCTCCCAACACAAGCTGGGCTCCCAAGCCACCGATTTTTCATGTCAACCCTCATGCACACCAAGGGGCTCAATATCTTTTCACCTTTCCTGCTGCAAAAAACTTTGGCATGAGAATGCTTTGGGAAAAGCTGAGGTCTAATACCAAAGTTGCTGCATGAAATATTTTGTATCCTGAAGAACTGACTTTAAAAAATAGCTTATTAAGAACGGTGTACAGGAAAACAAATCAACACAACCATACAAAATTACAGAATATAAAACCATAACATGGAATTATGACAACAATCACACAAGATAATAGGGACACCAATGAGAAGCGTCAGTTCAGCCATAAGTCCACCTGACCACCCTGACCTTCAGCTGGCACTGAAAGCTAACTAAGTTTATTATCAACCATTACTAGGCAGGACAGGAATTTCATAATAATGACTTAAAAATATATTATTTTTCATTATAGATAGAAGTACTGAAACTCTGAAAGAAACTGACATGAATTCTAAGCCATCCTGATTAGAAATGTAGTCCATGTTTCCATATCCTAAATTTGAACAGGTCCCCATTTTTATAGAAATATATTTTTCAACCATACCAATAGTACTTTTCTGGAATGAAGTTTGTGTATTATAAGAATTGTCTTCCCCCTGCCCAAAGGTGGGGGAAATTATCTTTGTTTTAAAATGAAATAGTTAGAATCAAATGGCAAAATTCTCTTGTGTCCTTGTAGATTGCTGACTTGAGGAGATTTGTAATAATGTAATTTAATGTATATATTCCCCTTGTACTACAATTCAGAGAAATGCATTCATTACTTTTGCATTAATATTTGCATTGCTGATATCAACAGAGAACACGGTAATTACACTGAAAGTCAGGACTTGAAATAAGAGTATTTAGAGTCCTGGATCTCAATGCATCTGTTGAGGGATCTCTCTAAAGTGATTCACAGCATGATTATATCTTTTGATTATAGCAGCTGGAACATGTGGAGTCACTGTTAGAAGTGCATTATAAATAGTGGCTGCTTCAATGAGTCAAGTCATTAAGGAGTTGACTCATTAAAACAGCTGCATCTTTTTTTCAGGCTAACATTGAAGTTCATGGTCCTGGGCATTGCAAAGCACCGCTCCTGAATAATTTTTGAAGCATCCACTTTCCTCCTGCCTATGATAACTTAAAAAAAAAAAATTATACCATTAGACCATAATAGGAGATCATTTTAGTTTCTTCATCTTTACAATTTTCTGACAGAGGAAAGAAAGAGAAGCATAAAAATAGAGTTTGAAGCATGACAGAAAAGATGTGTGAACATTATTTGTCCTACTGATTAAAAGAATAGGGGTTACTAAAGCAATAAACAAGCACAGCCTGATCTGCTTGTACCAAAGAGGCAACCATCTCTCTTCTATGTTGAAAACTGGAGAGGAAATGGACAAGAGTTTTGCCACCCAAATTGCCAATATATATGGTATCTTATTTAAAAGTAGGAAAGTCTCTGGTATTTTGGGGTTGTAAGCTTAAGAGTACTTCTAATAAGTACTAGTAATCAGAGTTTTGAGTTTCTAGCCTGATGCCTTAACCACTACACCAAACTGGCATTTAAAAAAAAATTTTTTTTTTTTGGTGCCTTTGAGTCAATCTTGTCTCCTGGTGACATCTTGGACAAGTCCCTGCAGTTTTCTCGGCAAGATTTCAGAAGTGGGTTGCCGCTGCCTCCTTCCTAGGGCTGAGAGACAGTGACTGGCCCAAGGTCACCAGCTGGCTTTGTGCCTAAAGCAGGACTAGAACTCACAGTCTTCCAGTTTCTAGCCTGGTGTCTTAACCCCTACACCACACTGGCTCTCAGTCTTACATTAATTCCAGCATTAATTCCTTTATGCTCTCTGCAATGGAGGCAAAGCTGCTTTGAGTCCTTAAATCCAAACTACGATGAGGATCTTTTTGCTATGCTGTTAACCTCTGAACAGCTCACTAGTGTCTTCCTTGGTTATAAGAATCAAGTGGACCTGCCTTTGAATCAGGTAGACAGATTAACCAAGATTAACCCACTGATTTCAGCAATCACCTCTATGACATGGCAGACAGGACAAATCCAAGTATCATCATCTCTGTCTCTCTTCGAGACTGCAAGAGTTCCCAATGGATTTCTCTCAGCTAGGAGCTATACCTGGGATCTGGAAGCTATACTTTTGAGACATGGAGCTACCAAATGGGCTATTCAGATTCTAGAGAATGACTGTATTCTGGATGATTATGCCAATGGTGTGCTTAAACTGAGATCTGCCTTTGAGGAATCTGCCAGAAAGCAGTAGCTAACAGATCCACTGAGATTCAGTCACTTTACAATGCCAAGGTAAACAGAGTGTGGCAGGTGTATGAAGACTTTCACTTACAATAAAGATATACTCAGTTTTCTACCACTCCCTTCTGGTCCTTGAACCCCCTCTGTGGTGCTTACACTCATTTGCCCCATTCTCAGTTTGGGGCGGGGGGAGAAGAATTCAAGGCAAAATATATTTTAGATTCCAGATGTAGAAGAGGCAAAATGGAATATTTGATCTACTGGAAAGGTTACTCAGACACTGAAAGATTTTGAGAAGCACAGACAGTAAGTGTCCAGGCTCCTACTGCCATTTCCATTGGTGATAGTCCTGCAGATCCAACTCCCCTCATTCACATTCCTTTCCACCCAAAGTACTTACAGATTCTTCAGACTCTGAAGAAGGTGCGGGGAGGCCAGTTTGGGTAATTAGGGAGTGATAGTGGTTTGACTGTTTATATAGACTTTGTCCCTTTTCAGCCTTCATCCTCAGATCAGATTTCTGGATGGGGGAAAATTCCTGACTCAGAATATGAATTGAAGATTATTCTCTGTCTTCTCCTGGTCTTATAGCCAATATGGAGGTTCTCCCATCCCTCACCCTCCAGATCCTGGGATAAGACATTCTGATTTGGACAAATTATCTGACCAACGTTGTTGGACCACCACCACACCAGCCTGAGACTTCTTGTCTTCTGGTTCTGTGACAAGAGGAGTGGAGGGGAAAATTATTTGTCAGATGTTTGCCTTGGCAGAAAGGAAGGAGAAAGAAGAGAAACATAAAGCATTATGTGGTGTTTGTATGATATCTGTTGGCTAAAGATCCAAGAGATGTACAACAGGATACACTGTTTAGGAATCTGCAAATGCAGCATTTCCCACATATTTCTAACAACAAGAAAGCATTCCTATCTGTAATGTACACATACACAGCCCCCCCCCTCCTCCTCCTCCTCCTCCTCTCTCTCTCTTTCTCTCTCTTTCTCCAGTAAGAGATCTTAATCAACAAAGATTCATCGAAAACAGGCTGACTGCCCAATACATCAGCTTTCCCAATTTATGTAAACTCCACTGGGCACTTTGCTGATGCAGCTTCAAAGAATCCCAACTCTATGTATTAAGGTGTCTTTTGTAAGAGAGGAATAACTTTTTGCAATTTGACTGATCTGCAGCAGCCCCATTAAAACAAGAGATATGCTTCTGTGTTATCCTGGCAAGGGATTACATTAAATAAAATGTCTTTGACTGACATGAGTTTCCTATTACTCAGTTTGTCCTCTGCTGCCAAAACAGTAGTACATATAAAATGCAATGTCAAGGGAACTCTTTGTCCCCGAGCGTGTGAATATATTCCTTGTATTTACAGCCTTACTGAACCATACTCAGAGCTGTAAGTAAATGCAAGTAACAATTGACTGGGCTAAAACTCAGGAGGAGTCTGGTAGTATTTTTTCTGAGTAACACATTTTATTAAAGGCATAAGCTTCCACAAGGAGGGCCACATTCAATCCACTTGTGGTTCCAGACAATTTACTTCTAGAAAATGTCTGGGAGTGGCTAGACTGGGAGGAAAAATATTCTGGGAGGAAAAAAAAAAAGATGGAATATTCTACAGAATCTTTTGTGCTCCAAATACAGAGTTTTTCACACAACTAGAACCTAGTCTGTAGGACAAGTGAAATGACAGACTCTTGCATCATTATTGTATTTCTAGAATGCCTCTGCAATGTTCACAGCCCTGAGGCACCCTCAGGAAATTTTTTAAAAAGTGGTGGGTGCTCAGAAAAAAACAACAACAGAGGTGAGCTGTGATGGTAAAGAGCATCAAGAGTAGGGTGCGATGGGTTGGCGAGAAACAGCTTCACCATTTTACCTTCTGGTAAATGAGTGTGTTGTGATGGCCCTCAACTTACTCTCTATGGTGGCTATTTTGCATGAGTGCCCATGACATGTTCTGAAAACATTGGCAAGCCTTGAAGAATGAGAATAAAAATGGGAAAGAAAATTCTGGAAGTTTTGTGCAGCTTATACTGAGGCCTATATTCATTTAAAGGCCCATTTAGGCATATTTATAAAAAGAATCATAGATAATCTAAGTTTTGGATTCCCACTCCTATTTAAATATTTGTTTTTGATTCAAATATCTCTTCTTTCCCCCACCTATTAAATAAATTCCAGTTCTTATGTTTTACGTCCCAATAAATTGTTCAGATTTCTCTCTCTTTTCATCTCACATCTCTTTTACAAGTTGGTCCCTTGAGGACTGATGGAGATGTGTACTGCTTTGGAGCACAGAAATCATTTCACAGCTGTCCTATTATTACAAGAACTGAGATCCCATAATTCCACGTACTGCAAACAACGGAAAGACAGAAAGTGAGTAAACAACTTGCTCTCAACTATAGTGAGTGACATTTTCAACAAAATACTTGAGTAAAAGCAACCTGGAGTGAAACTGAAAGAACATATATTTTACATCTACCATCTTCTGGGTAAACTATTTCAGGGTGCAAGATTTCCCATAGTTGTGACCGTCAATCCAGATTGTAGGAACATAGAGACCAGCAGAAAATAGCTTAGCTCAAATAAACAATAATTTCCCCCTCTCCTGCAACTTTCTCTGCCCATTCCTTTCCTTTCATTTTACTCCTTTGATGTTTTGTTCACCTTTGCCTTCATCTGAGCTACACCAACCCTTTGTACACCTGCTCCTGGATGTGCAGTCTTTTTAGGGCTCTATCTGTTCTACTTTGTTTAAGCTCTTCTGCCTCCTTGTGTAGTCACTCTGCCACCATGGAGCACCTCAACCAATGATGGCCAGACTTACCATGGTTATCTTAAATTCTCTGACTGAAATGGCTTTCTCCAAGATACCAGATGAGAATCTTTTCCAATCTGGAACCTCTGGGAAGGAGGATCTGCCCCTTTCCACATTTGGGGTGGAAAGGAAGAGGCAGAGAGTGAGAGAAAGGGAAAGATCCTGACTCCACCCAGATAACCCTGCACCTCTTGCACCTAGCTTGCAATAGAGGTTTTCCCATGATTTTGGACCCTGAAAATTCCATTCAGGCAGGAATATAAAATATGTCAAAATGTCAAAGGTGTAACATTCCTTGGGAAAAGAGAGGAACAAAGATTACTAGCATCCAACCCCATGAAAAAGTTTTCTTCCATTGTGGGTGTAAATGCTCCATCAAGGGACATAGGAGGAGCAATAAGATATGGTGACACAGGTGAAATGGACTCCACTGGAAAGTCCAGGCTGCCCTTTCCTCTTAGTCACTCTAACTCATGTGTGCATTGCTCTTTCACCCTGCTGCTTGATCCTGAAGTGCGTGCACACACACACACACACACACACACACACTATTGCAGTGGAACATGCTTCCCAACCTGGCAGCAGTAGCAGCTCCCAGACATTGACAACTACATGGCTCACGACAATGACTAGTTTGGGATTTCCCACTCAGTGGCAGAAGCTGAGTGGTCTTGAGAAGCAGGCTGCAAAGCAGGTCCTTTCCATGCATTGAGAAAAAAATCCAAGAGGAGAGCGTTTAAGAGCATAGACTGAGTGTCCTCCCCTTCTTCTCTTTCTCCCTCTGGGAGTAGGGCTGCGCAGTTGAGGAGTTCCTGAACAACAATGGTGTGTGCCAGTGAATGATCCTTATATGTGTGATAATGTGTTTCCTTCAGTGCTCTGAAAATATCATCACCATCACCACTGCCACTAGAAGAAGGAGGTTGAGGTGAACTAAGAAACAAATCTAAGTTAAAGGCATAGTTATGGCTTTCAAATGCTGTGTGCTTCACCTTATTCTTTTTTTTTTTTTTTAATTCAGATATATTTTGCTGAGGAAGGAACATCAGAATGGGAACCAGAGGAAAGCCTGAAAAAGAGGTCTGTTTGTCATAGAAATGTGACTAGCTTTTGAGACACAAGAGATTTTAGAGCAAAGGGTAAGTCTTAGGAAATTAGGCTGGCTGTTAGTATTACTGTATGACTAAGTTGCTCAAACTTGTACGTGACTTTCTAATGATCCTAGAAACTTTGGGGTTTGGGAAACGGAATGGGGATGGTGGAGAATGGAGCATGCCAAAGATTTAATATAGAAATGTGCATATTTGAGTGGGCCTTTCCGAAGTGTCCTCTTTTTCAAAAGTTCAAGTATGATTACCCAGCATATAATCATTCCTTCTACATTTGGAAAGTCCCTTCCACCCAACCTTTCATTGCTTTAATAACTGCAAGGAAGGAAGGAACAAACTGAAGACTGTCTGTATTTTGCCAGTATACTAAAAAGTCATGCTTTCCAAATCTGTGTTGCTGATCATTACCCCAATCAGATCTATAGTGGATCCCCTGGATGTATTATATTCCAAAATTGCAACCAAGGACTATCACCAAGCTGTTTTAGTCTTTCTGTGAAATAGTCTTCTCCAATTAGATTCTACATATACTATGTATATGTAACAGTATGTGAGAAAGACCTTGAAAAGCAGGGAAGTGATGCTGTCTAGGGAACAATCCGATACGAGACAGCATCGTCCACAGCTGCATAATGGGTGGAGAAAGAGGCCCAGAAGGGACCCTTCCTAACATCTCAGGCTGTAAATGAGACAGCAGGAGATTTGTACTTTCAGACTTGCAGAATTCTGTTAATGTAGCCTTACAATAAAGTAGAATTAGCTCATCTGATCATGCTTCCTGTCTGGTCTGCCTGGGGACGCTGACAGTATCTGTGTATGTAAACACTGAGCCAAAGGCTAAATATTCTTGTTGCTGTTCTTAGCATTTCTCCCACATGTGCACGGTCTGTTTGTTTTTACCCTGTGCTCACCTAGCTCTTATGGTGAATCTATCAATGTATGATGTGACAAGGATTTTTGTTTTTCAGATAGTTTGTCACAGAGCCTGATGCTGATTTGGGCTGAGAGGGAGTGACTGGCCCAAGGTCATGGAGTTGGCTTTAATATTCAAGGGAGGACTGGAACCTGGGTCCTCCCACTCCTGGCCCATGCCTTAACTCCTATACCAGGCTGGCTCTCAAAGGCTAAATAGGGAAACAATTTAGTAAGCCTATCCCCTGAATGTGAGGTCGGAAGCCAATTACCTCCCCTACATTTGGAAGGCAATTTCAGTAATGATTCCAGAGATTAATGAGCAATCAGTTCAAAATTAAACCAAGAATCTCCATTGAAAATCTCTTTCCTTTCAGAGCTCGTGTGGGTAGGCGGGATGTGAGTTACTCTATGCAAAGATGAAGCACAGTAGTAGGTTTTTGCATGTGCTAAGGAACACTATTAGCCATATGATAAATTGCATCTGAAACATTTCCTTTTTTTTTTTTTTTAATATACATTTGTGGGTGTCATTTGTTTTCCTGAGCAATTTGAAAGGAAATGGGCCATGGTGAGCTTTGCAGTTTCTGAGACAGACTACTGAATATATCTGTTCATTCTTGATAAAGAGACTGCACCGTCCTTCCTGGAGTCAGAAAAGAAGCATTTTATATCGGCACTGTTGTGACTTATCATGCGCAAGCCAGGCACGTCAAGGTAGCAAATATATGCACCTATTTGAGTTACCCCCCCCCCCCATGACCTGAAGATCAACATTCTGGCAACAGAATAATGTTTTATTAGCTCTCTTCCTTAAACTTTGTCATATTTTTAAGCCCCTATCCCAGATTTTTGGGCATTGTTTGTCAGAAGAAGATGGATTAATCTCCTTAATATAACAGTAGACAGTTTCCCATTTTGATATCCTTTTATGCTATTATCATTGTGCTAGTATCTATTTCTCAGCTTCAGAGTATGACAGCAATAGTGTGGAGTTAGAAGACGGAAAAGGAGATCCAATTTTATATCCCTCCTTAAATGAGAGCTAAACACATATTTGCTTCTTAAATCTGTCCATTCATTCATTCCCTCTCATTCATTCATTCATTCATTCATTCATTCATTCATTCATTCATTCATTCATTCATTCATTCATCTATCTATCTATCTATCTATCTATCTATCTATCTATCTATCTATCTATCTATCTATCTATCCTATAACTTGCTATAAATTTTAGTCAGAAAATCATCTAAATATTTACAGAAGTCTTTACAATTTTTCCTAAAACAGTTTACTATTTCAAATGCCATGCCCTCACCTCCTTATGATATTAGAGAGCATTGCTTTAGAATAATTAACTTTAATGCTCCATATGTTGCTATTAAATCATACCTTCCAATTTCCTTACAGCTTGTTTATAACTTTTTCTAGATCATCTTTTAGTATTTTTCAAAAGTCTTCTTCCCCCAAAGCTCTTTCTCTTCAAGTTCTCCATTATAATTAGCTGCAGCAAGAAATGAAAGCCCCAGGAATTTGCTTTTAGCAACGCAATGTTTTTTCAAACTAAATGGCTAACATGTGTTTGTAGGTTTAAACTGTAGTTAAAGAGGAAGCCAAGCAGGGAAATCCATTAGGAAAGGTGTCAAACTCTAAAGGTGGTGGTGTGGTATCACGATCAAAGCCCCACACCTTTTGTATATGTGCATGCCCCAAAGTGACAGTTTTTTAATCACAATACTGTGCTTGCTCACTTGCATATTTTGACACACTCCCACCCATCTCTGAGATGCTCCTGAAGTAGGAGTTGAAGCTCCATTTTTAATAAGCAAAATACCATGTGGGAGAGAAGGGCAGAACTTCACCTCCTGCCTAGGAACTTCCCTATTTCAAGGGCCCTTGAAGTTCAAGATGGAAAAAGGAACTTGGTGTGAAAAGTAAGATTCCCAATACTGTGGAGGAGTAATTGCTTTTCTGTGTAATACAAATAGAAGCATATTCAACATATGGATCTCCTGTTATTACATGATCCTCAGAATCAAGATAATGTGGCCAATCACTTTGATCTCGCAAGCATGAAAAACCTATGAGGTATCTTGATAGCCAAAGAAATCTATACAGATTAATTGTAGTAGCTTTTTTTGATGGTGTGGGAGTTTGGGATGCTGAGCTCAACTTTTTCATTTCATGTCACTTTTTAGGTGTAGACCTGATATGATTTCATATCAGTGTCTGCACTGATGACATTCATCAAAGAACCTTAGCTGAACTGCTGGCTGGGCTGTTGAGACAGACTTTCATATTTCACATTTCAAAGGTTAAAGAACTTCAGAAATGTTTCAGACAAAGTGCAGGGGTGTTCCATGTTCTGAGTGAATGGATATTGGGCAAAAGGAACCTTCACATCCGAAGATAAATTTATTATATTAAATTTGTCTGTTGCAAACTATATTGATTGGACTATTGGCAATTTTGCTGGGATATCAGAGAGCACCATTTTGCTTTTTGTTGCTAATTAGCATCTATCTGAAGCCCTGGGTAGATACTAGAGGATCTGGAACAAGGTATCATACACTGATGATACACAGCACTATTCCTCAGTTACATCTGGCCAGCTGTGTCTGGAGACGTGGTGAGTTGGATGATGGAAAATCAGCTGACATGGAATCTGAGTAAGTCTGATAGGTGTTTCCCAGATCCAAAAACTGAATAGCTTACTTGTTCTGTAGAAACAGGTACATTATCAAGGCAGGAGTTCTTTTAGAGGCTCTACAGTAGTAGTATTATTAGTGGCTAAGAGCATCTTTCCCTGTTTTGGATGCTACAACAGCTTCTCTTCCTCCTCTTCCTCCTCCTTTTTGAGGGGGATAGCCATTCTAGTCCACTCATGGGGAATCTCAAGACTTTGTGGGTATACATATGTGTGAGTATGTGTGCATGCACACATACCTCAAGTCAGTCTTGACTTCTGGCAACTACCTGAACAAGTCCATGCAGTTTTATTGGATATATATATATATATATATATATATATATATATATATATTCAGAATTGGTTTGCCACTACCTTCTCCCTAAGGATAAGAAGAGTGACTGGACCAAACTCAAGTTTCCCTGCTCCTAGTCCAGTGCCTTAACCACCAGACCAAACTGGCTCAACTGTAAGTTGCCTGAGATGGTCCTCTTCTTGAGAGTGATTCCAATGCAGCTAGGGAAGATGATGCCCAGAGACTCCCTTCCCACACGTTGAAAGATGTCGGTCAGCTATTGAGGTGCTTTCAATTGCATATAAATTCTGAAACAGATCAGGACCAGTTCATCTGAAGAATTTGCTGCTTACGTATAAGTCACTGCAGTATATTATTCTACTAAGGATACCCTGCAGGTTGAACCACAAGCATTTAGGGATGCCAAAAATATTCATCTGACAGGCATTTTCCCTCTGTGGTGGCCCCCATCATATTAAATAAGCTCCTACTGTAAAGTAGGTGGGCCCCCAACTGTGGATGGCTTTACCAAAAATTTAAAATGTATCTCTTTGCTCAGGCCTTCCCTTAATTTTCCTATCCACACTTCCATTAGCTGCCTTAATTATTCTTACTTACTAATTAACTGCTGTGTTTTATTGTGTTAATGATTTACCATCTTTATTATTTTCTTTCAAAAATCTTATTGTGCTTCTCAGCAGTTTCTATAAAACTGTTTGGGTGTTTGCTAATGGAAAGTGGTATATAAATACTGCAAATGAATAAATAAATGAAAGAACCTCTCACTGTGACTAATATCAAGGGTCATAAGAGGCTTATGTTTGGGAGCCTTTGAACGTTTCACCAACTTTGTACGTCCACCAGAATTTTTTACAGGGGAGGCAGAAAGAGAAAGAGAGAGAATTACAGAGCCTGGCAGTTAGAATTTGGATGAAGAAAAAAGGTACAGATGGCTAAGAAGTTTTGGAGTTTCTGACAATAAGAGCATCCTGGCTTAGCCCTTGCATTTCTGAATTAGAAAGGCTTGATCCAGCTGCACTCTCCTAAGTTTTTATATCATTATTTTGTTCTGCTTGCAGATTTGCACATAAATAAACATGTTAAAGTTTCCAGTCTTATGTTTTATCCAAAGAAAAATATTTTCAACCTTCTGGAAGTAATAGTAAAACATACTTATGTAGGACTGCCTATTTCATTTAATTCTTTCTACAAATCATATTTTTGTCTTACTTGTACAACAATTTCTATTTAGCGCTGCATTATCCCACGACACATAGTGCAGGGCAGAATATACAGGTCTTTACTTAAATGTAAATTTGATGATGAGCAAAGGGATCTACTTGCAAGGCAGTATGCATAGATATATAGATTTGATTCAGCTTGTGCTGCTCATACTATTATATTCATTAATTTAATAATATCAGTAGATTGTCCCAATCAATGAAGATTCCAAGCAGTGAACAACAAAGCAAGCATAAAACAAGAACAATTTTAATCCTCCATCTTCAGTTCATGTCTTATTTGCTATGAAGCAAAGATCAGGTCTAGCATGTGCCCATCCATGTAGGCTAGGGTCTTACAAGCCCATGGTCACCATGGAGTCACATTAAAAATCTACACCAGTCCCTTTTCCCAGGGCATGGAAATTAAAGTCACCAAAGACAAAAAGCTGCATGAAACTAGCCCTGAAATCCAAAATCATCAGCCCAAGCTTGCCTTTGTGGCCCAATTCAACAAAAACAGCAACAAAAGGAAATAGAAAACTGTTATCTGTTTGGGTAACTGAGATTTTCAACCTGCCCTTCCTTTCATGTCAACAGTAGTTCCATCTTTCATTTTATAAAGGAGGAAACATTAGAACCCTTGTAAACCTAGTATTTCAGGTGGCAGGTAGAGCTTTCCTGATTAAATTATCTCCTATACATCACTGGCATCATGTAAGATAAAATAATCCTGCACTAGATTATTACTGAATTTTTATCCCCCTTTGTATATATATTGGTCCACTCAAGGTGGCGAACATATCTAATACTCCTTCCTCCTCCTATTTTCTCCACAACAACAACCCTGTGAGGTGAGTTAGGCTGAGAGGGAGTGACTGGCTCAAAGTCACCCAGCCTGCGTTGATGCCTAAGGTGGGACTAGAACTCACCGTCTCCTGGTCTCTAGGCCAGCACCTTCATCACAACACCAAACTGGCTCTAGATGTCAGAAGGGCCTATAGGTTTCTGTGCTTAAGGAACATTTCTCTATGGAAGTGCATTCAACCATTTGAGCCCATCCCCTGCTCAGCTGCAACATGATCCTGTTGCAGAGGTGTTTTGTTTATGCAGTTATAGACAAGTCCTAAAGCACTTTTCCCATTTAGATCCAAAGCACAGACTCTGAAGTAATATAGGCTAAACACAGGTTTACCATCTGAATGATATTTGCAACTAAGCTTACGTTCGTGCCCAAGAATCATAATCTCACACACAATATTTTGTTACAATTATCTTCAAGAAAGAATGAATGATGATGACTCTCATGACATGTTTTGTTATTACAAATCGAGATTCCCTTTGAGATGTGATACCAACAAATTATTTACTTCATTATATTTCAGCACTTGGGTGTATATATGACGAAGATGAAATGGAAATGAGGAACACATCATAAACAAGTTCTCACTGCCTTTGCCAGGAAGAATGTTCATCTTATTTTATCATCATCTTGTTAGTGAGATTAGTCTGTTAACTTCAAATAAATGAAAAGTAATGGAAAATGAAAAAAGAATGCAAAATACCCTTGACACCTCTTAGGAGTTTAATAAATACTGATGTTGCATATTGTTTATTAATTTCCTTGGTAAGATATGGGAAAGTTTTTATTGACATGCATCATATGTAGGGGGCTGTATTTGTTATAAGAAAAAGAAAGAAAGAAAGAAAGAAAGAAAGAAAGAAAGAAAGAAAGAAAGAAAGAAAGAAAGAAAGAAAGAAAGAAGGGAGGGAGGGAGGAAGGGAGGGAGGGAGGGAGGGATTCTTTTGATGCATTCTAGAAAGCAATTTGTTTATTTATAGATGTAAATAATGCCATAGCAAACAGGTGTCTACAGCGATGGTCAACATCAAAATGGATGTGACCAGGCAAAGAATATAAGATGGTGTTTGCATACCGTGCATTTGTAAAAGTGAATGAAAATTGGAAGCATCGAACATTCTCACTTTAAACCAAAGGTGGGGTATCTCCTCCTCCTCCTCCTCCTCCTCCTCCTCCTCCTCCTCCTCCTCCTCCTCCTCCTCCTCCTCCTCCCCCCTCTGAGTGGTAAATGTTTATTTATGCCTCCTAATTACTCTGAAAGAGACATTTAGAAACCCATTAACCAAGAACCTAATTGCAATATAGACAGTCCCCGAAAGGCCCATTAGAGTCTGTGTCTTTCTGTTTCCCTCCCCTCCCCTAACCGGTAACAGTTTGATTTATCTGTGCCAAGCCTTTGTTGCTCCTCTCGAGAATTCTGAAATGGACTCTTTCTTCTGAGAGGATTTCTTCTAGCAGCTCCATCAATTCCACAATGTCTTAGCTCTCCCAGGGAGGAAAGGATTCCAAAGCACCCTGCCGTCACTCATCTTAATTCCACAGAGAGGTGGCAACGTCAACCAGCATGGTATGGGCAAAGCTTGAGTGACATCATTCTTGCTCCAGCTAAATCACCTTCCTGGGGGGAACATTTGCTGGGGACTAGGGACCACTGTGGCTAATCTCTAACTGTTGTTGACCTATTGCTGCCATCCCTTCCCAAGCATATAATAAATCAAGGGCCTTTTTATGAAAAATGAAGCAATTACCCAGTGAATCCAATGCTTAATTGTACTCCAAAACCTCTGGGACATACAGTATGGGATAAATCCATGTCAACGTTTAAATAACAAAAGAGGGAAATCATGATATTAATAGCATCTAAAACAGGTAGAAGCTCTAAGACACAAGTGAGTTGTGGCTCACAAAAGCTTATGCCTTTGTAATAAAATCTGCAAGGCTGAAAAAGTGCTACCAGGTTCCTTCTATGTATTACGGTCACAGATGGATTCCAGACACTTCACTTGTACGAGCACGTAGCATTCAGAAAACTAAGCAGTATGGGAATATAGCATCAAATGGAACAATAAAATGTGGCATGTCATTCAAGTCATGGTATTGCCTTTTTTTATTTTATTATTATTATTATTATTATTATTATTATTATTATTATTATATCATCTAACATGAGTAACCCATAGATCCATAGAATGAATGAGAAAATATGCTCAACCTGGCCAAGAGGAAGAAGTAATTTGCACACACACACGTTTATTACAGCCCTAAGGCCAGATGCAATCAAAATACACAATAGTAATCATCTTACATTTATGTATATATATAAAACAAAACAATTAATATTATTTAATCTAAAAATTAAAATAAAAGTGCTAGAATATATCAAAGTAAAATACTACGCTATGAAGTTTTCAATCTAAATAATGGTGGAGCTGATTGTGCAGATGGTAGCACAAAACTGGGCAACTTGGGAGGATATTTTCGGGTCCTTGTCCGAAAGGAGTAGTATTAAATAGAAATCACACTCCCTGCCAGGAAATCTCTTCAGTGTTGTGTATATATATATCTGTCTAGAGTCCTTATATAGGAACAGAGTAATTTGCAATAATGGTAGTTTCAAATCTCTTGACATAAGACTTCTTGTTATTATGTCGACATGAGAAGCTGAGCCTTGTAATAGAAACTCTGAGGAAACAACAACAACAACCTTCCAACTTCATTCTTCTGCCCAATTTTATGTCACATATTCCCAGGAGGCCTGTCCGAACCATACAACATATTTGCACATCCCTTAGAACTTGGGAGGTTCCTATGGAGCTGTGCCATGTCTCTGAATGATTTGACAGCTTCATGGATTCAAGGAGCTTTTCAATTCCCTCCCATGTTGAGGCCTAATCATCTCATGAGCTTTATTTCTATTCATGCGCTGCCTTCAAATGCACCAAATAATTTCCTCCAGTTAAAGCCATGGTACTGATTGCAGTTAAGGATTTCTCAAATGGGAAAGCAGTCACATATAAGAGTGCAAACATTTCGACTCTTACCTCCACATTTTAATTCTCAGAATTTAGCAGTGAAGTTAAAACAGCCAATCGGATGGCCTCAAGTCTACCAACATGTTCCTAGGAAACACTTTCATTATAAACCAAAGATGGTGTGGAAGCTTTGCACCATCCATTGTTACGTAGTTTTGATTGCAGGCTAATGTCCTGCCAATGAAAAGTAATAAAAAGTCACTGCCTCAAAGGTGCTTGTAAATGTTTTGGCACAATTTGCCTTTGAATATCCACTGCATTTTCAGCCCCAACTTGTTCTTCCTTGGGGAATTCTAAAAATGACATAATGACAACTGATTTACTCTGCCTGCCCCAATCTTCAGATTGCTTCACAGGGAAGTTTTAGGCTTCCCCAAGGGAGAGTGCATGAAGCTGGAGGTACAATGGGCATTTAAGAGCAAATTCTGTTACGTACCTTTGGTATATTCCCAGTGGTTGAGAGGTATGTACTGTTGTCATGTATACATGTAGAGGAATGATGAAATTATACTAGGTACTGTTGAAAGTAAAATAGCAAAGCCATTAAAGATGCTTTCTTTCTTTTTTTTTACTTCCACCAGGTTGCACATCTTAAAAATGAACTGAGGGCTGCATCAGACTAGCGGTATGCATGCTTGTGAGCGTATTCATACGTTATATTTCAGCCATGTTCACATTTATATATTTCTTGCTCATTGGAAAGAATAGTCTTCCTAGAAGTGAGAAACAAGGTGCTTTGTTGGGTAGGGTTTCATAATTGAAACCTCGGTTTAGTGGGATTATAACCTAATGGTTCCAGGAGTTTACACCCTGGGGAAAGTATGAAATACAGTTTTGTTTTCTTTGCTTAAAAAAAGACAAACAGTTCTCTTTTGAACTATTTATGTGAAAACAAAAATTCAGAACTGCTTTTTTCTCTCTCACCCGATAATGCTGCTACTTTTAAAATTTGCTTTGTCCCTACTTAGTAACATGTAAAGACTGTCATATATTCCTTTATAAAGGGCATTTTTAAATCACTGGAAAAGCTGAAATGAAAACTCAACCTTTGTCTCTCGTGAACTCTGCACTCTTTGAACCTCCTTGTCTTGAATTATGAGCATATTGCTGGTTTTACACTCAAGGATGATAAAATATTGAGTTCAAGAGATGATAAGGCATTGAGTCTGATCCACAAAGCTAAATTGAATTTGCTGATAAAGGGCTATTCTACCTTTCCATCTCACTGTCAGACACCTGAAAACAAGTGCTTTGTTCTCCTTGCTTAACCTCGATCAGTAGTCTTCTAAAGCTCTTTAAAAAATTATATATGGAAAATGTAAAATAAGCCGATTAGCAATTGTTGTTTGCAACAGTTATCAGCAAAGTACATAAGGCAGAAACATCTCCAAGAATCGAAGGGGCAAAGAGCAAGGGCAGAGTTTTGAAATAATCAAATATTTATTAATGAAAGGTCAAGAACTAGCTATACATCCGTGCACAGAAATAGCATTCTAAATAGACATTTAAAACTTCCTCCTCCTACAGAAAACAACACATCACTTCCTTTTCAACAATGAAACAGAAAGCCCTCAATTTTTTTTTTTAATCTTAATTTTAGAATGACCCATTAAAAATATGAAGCAAACTAGAATGGCAGAATTATTCCACAAATTTGTCCTGATGCAATGGGCTTTTAAAAAAATAATCCCTCTTTTTAAAACTAGATGGCCATTTTTTGGAGGGTGGCTGGGTGGCTGGGTATGCTCAGTTGCTGTTATCCATGGCAAATCATTCCCATTCAGGTCTTAACTCCATATAGTTGAACTAAATATAAGCTAGAGGAGAACACCTGCTGGCTTGACTGCCAACATAAGTCAAGATGCAAAGAGTGCTTTGGCAGTTTGTTGTCACGGAAAAGACTGTCATGGGAAGAAAGTTTATACCCATCAGAACCAGGACAATAGATTTTCTAAAAAGCAAGATAGCATGACATGTCTTTAATCTTTAGTTTTGCATAAAAAAGTGCTGCATTTAATTGTGGGCGGGGGGTGGTGGTGGGATAATACCTGAAGGTTAAGTGCGCAAACCAGGGATCTCTTCTAAAATACCCAATAATTTCCATGGAACATCTTTAGTATGGGTTCCAAGAAATAGCTTCTAAGGTCCAGATAGTGACTACAATATCAGAGGGTGTGGGTCAAAGATTCCTTAGTCACCCAGGTGCATCTTGCGTTCAATATCTCTTATTAGATAAAGACTCCAGAACAACACATTCAGTTGCTAAATTTGCACAACAGGCACTTAAAACACAAGCCTGTTTAATTAAGACACAGGAAAACAAAGGGAAGATAAATAATACGTTACAGTTTTTCTCTCCCCTTATGCTTTTCCTCCCATTCTAAATAATTGAAGATCCAAGCTATTAAGTAGATTAGACAAGGCTATATTCAGGCATCTATATTACCGTTTAACATCACTTTTTTCTGTACAATATTAGACTTTTTAAAACTTTAACAAAACCTGACTTGAGAAGTGGACTAACACTATATTATTCTATGTATGGCCCCAATGTTCATGTAATTCATTTTAAACTTATAGGTTTTAATTTGGATTTTAGTATTACTGGCTGGTCAAAGCCTGCAATAAAGACCTACTTTCTTGTCCAATAATTTCAATAAAGTTGGTGCCTGCAGAGTGTTTCACAAATTACTGCTGACCAGAAGATAAAATCCTCTGACGAATCTGTCTTTCAGTTGCTTTTACCTGTTCTGACAGCTAGTTCCCTCTGGGAACAACAATTGTTAATCTAACTCCATTAGTCTACTTATCCCTTTAGAAAACTAACATATCTACAAATTAGTTAGCAGTGCTCTGAAGCCCAGAACTCAAGAGAATGGAAAAGAAAATCCAGATGCCTACTTTAGATCAGTCATAACTACTGTAGGAGATGGGACAATGAGCACTTCTTTAAGAGAAATACTTACCATCAGTTCCTTCATGCAGATGTAATGAGATGGACATCTCACCAAACAATTCTCTTATCCATGCAATGAATTGACCTCAGATCTGTCTTCTCTTTTCATATGATTCTTAAGGACATCAGGCCCTCCAATGAAACTAATTAGCCATGTACGTTTGGATGATTTCAACATAATGAAAGGTGATTTTTTTGCAAGGTCTCTAAACAGAGGTAATACGCCTGCATCAAAAGAGACAGTTGAGAAAGCAGGCCCTCTAATTTTACCACCATCATCTAAATGTGATGAACTGGGACAGACATTTCAAAATCTGAGAAGGGAGCAAAACAATTAATCATCTGGCATGGAAAGGACAGGAAAAAAAAAAGGCACCCTAAAATTGTTAGAGAGTTTCTGTTATAGTCATATATTTATATCTTCCTCCTTTAACATTCAGCCTCAATAAGAGTTCTGATAATTTCCAAAGCTTGCCCACTCTTTCTGACAGTTTCATTTATTCCACAGAAGTTTCTATTATTTTTCTTTCCTTAAGTATCAATGTAGCTAGCTATAATTTTAAACAAATATATTAAATTGCTCTGAAAAATTCTCAGAAGAATTATTCAGCCCATACTAAATGGGTCAATAAAGCCCATGCTAAATGGGTCGATTTTTCAGCCCATACTAAAATGGGTCAATAAAGTAGCATTAAGAACATTTGTCTTTTGAAAACAATAGGAATGTGCTGATACTCAGAAATCAAATATGTTTTATTTTCCAGTTTGGGAGAGTAATATTCTGGTTCTTCTTCCTCCCCACTCCCCATGATAGCAAAGAAGGAAGAAAATCTGGAGGAAAAAAAATGGCAGGTCTAGATATAGCCTAACAGTTATTTCTTAAATATAATTAGTGGCCAAGTGGTGCCTCAGCCTTCATGATTAATACCCTAGCTGCTTCAGGTATAGATTCCTTCACAAAGCAACTTTTGTCTTTTTTCTTGAGCTTCCCATTAAAAGTTAATAAAGAATATCTAGAAAGATATATTCCACCCAATGTGTGTGTTTTTTTTTTAAAGTGATACACCTTCCAGTTGGGAAAATATTTAGAGGAGATATTGAATTGGATTTTTCTTATAAAAACACTTATTCTGCCATTGAAAGTGGCGGTGGTGGTGAAGCAGTTCTGTTTCTTTCATTCATTTTTGAACATATCTTTGGAAGAGATTCCATAGAATAATTTCCTGCAGTACCGGTGGAGGGGGGGGGGGGGATCTTCAGCAAGGAGTGGATAACACACAACTTGAACAATCAGGATGAGGTGGCTTCACATCTGGTTTATTTGTATTTTCTGTATTTGAGGTTTCATAGACTCAGTATGCCACCTCTTTCACTTAACTTCCTAACATTTAACAACCCCTTTTTGCAAAGCACTGAAGAGTTCATTTTGCAAACCACTAGGAGGCAGGTGCCAGAGACTTTCATCCTCAGATAACTTTGAAAAAGTAGGAAAAAAGATCATGGGATCAATAATTAATCAGCATTTTTTGGGGGGGGGGGGGAATGTTGCTTGTTTAATGGCATTAATTTTTCCTGGTCATGGCTAACAAGCGGAGAAAATATCCAGGAAGCATACTTGACTTTTCATTGACTCTTTGCTTTCAAGTCAGAAACGATAATCCTTAAATGATGTATGATCAAATGTGTTGTGTTAATATGTTTAACTGAAAAATTAGGGGTTTGTTGTTGCTGGAGTGGGACGGGTGGAAACATCCATCTGTTTCTTCATTCTCTCTATTCTCAGCCTTATTTGAAATCCTGAAGACCTTCTATGGCTCCTAAATATTGCACCACCACCATAGGGACATACTTTTCTCCAGAAAGGTCACTGGACATCAGTCATAAAGACAGTGTCTGATCACTCCTCCCTTGATGTTTCTAATTGCATAAAAGCTTCTTTGTCTTTATTTATGGCTTTTTTATCCCACTTTTCCTTGGAGTTTAAGAACACTTACTGTATAACCTGTTACAGGCAAATCAAAACTGAATATGTAAATAATGTTCCATCTAATTTGGCCATATCTTTAGCAATTAAGTCACTTCCAAGTTTTTTTCCCCCCTCCTTTTTAGTGGGATTGGAGGAGGGTAGCATCCACCTGACCTTGGTTCATCTCACAAAGCCTAAAAAGGATTAAAATCCAAAGAGAAGTCATCCATGTGTCCTAAATTAACATAATGGATGGATCATGCATTCCTTTCTGTTGACACATGCACCTTCCAGGTACCATCCAGACCCTATTTTCTCTGCACAGTGTGTCCTGGGTTTTCCTATCCTAAATTTGCTGTGAAAGCAAGTTGCAGACTTCAGAGCAACCCAACTTCTAATGAAGCCTGACACAGATTCTTTTATTTCCACAGAACTAGATCACTCCTGCAAGCTCTATCAAGGACTGGAAAATCTTTAAAGAGCTCTTTAGTGCATTGTCAGAAGTGATCAGAGCATGTATGGGTTCTTAGCCTAGACTCTCTTGGGTTATTATCTCTGAAGGTTACCTTTTTCCTGGCTTGCAAGTCAGGCTTGATGATGGTATAAGTATAGGTGGTACAGGTATAGGCCTATGGTATGGGCCTTAGACAGCCATCACTGGGATCATGCACAGATAAGTCATGCTGAACAAGAAGCCTCAACTCAAGGTAACCATGCTGACAGGTAAAAGCAGATAATACACATGCAAAACTTGCCACAAGGAGGTGAAGCAAAATGGGGCCAATGTGGCTCCCTTCTCAAAGACACCCCTGTTTCTGAGCACCTGAATCAAGCTTTCCTACTGCCTAACTTCTGAGGCCTCGCAGAATCTAGATTTCTTTAAATTTCTACCTTTCCTAAGAAGGAAATATTAAGACTCTGGAGAAAACTTTCCCTAGAAATGCTGGCAATAAAAATGAGTGAAATTGTAGTACTGGGCTAGGGGAAAACGCTGATCCAGAAACATTTTAACTGCAAATCACAGAACAGCTACTACTGTAGTTCATCAACGGTTCGAGCTGAAATCCAGGTGTGAGAAAAACCATACCGTTTCATCCAATTTACATTCTATTAGCTGAACATCTCTCACAACACCAGCTGCTTCAGCCCAAGCTCAACAACATAACCCTCAGCAGTCAGCTTGTTTAGCTTTCTCACAAATAAAATCAAGCAAATATTAAATTATACACTTTACAATTCAGTCCTTTCTTTTAACCTTGATCCAAAGGGTTCTTGGAGACCAACCATACTGTGCCTTAAAGTGATTAAATTACTCTCTTACTAGTTATGCATACTGTAAAAGATTAACTTATAAGAAACTGGAAGAGTTATTTTAATTAAAATAAATGGATGTTTCAGCTTAAATCTCTTTGATCATTACCTTGTCAGCTAATGGAATAACAATGAAGGTTTTGATTTTTTTTAAAAAAAATCCAATTGGGATAGTTAGGAATATCCAGACTTGAGCTAAAGAATTGGTAATCTGATGCTGATGTTCCTGCTTTTTACTTAGTTTTATCTTTAAGGTAAATAATCAATAGCACCATCAAAACATTTTAAAGACTCTGATAGTGAATTGCTACTGTCAAAGGCTAATCTCCTTTTCTGTTTATCATTAATTTGTTTCTGTCAGACAAAGCGGATACCTTGGGACTGTGTGAAGAAGGGTGCAACAAAGTAAGTTGGCTTCTTGTCCTAATGACCCAAGAACTCTCAACAGCAATGACATTCGTTTCCCAACAGCTCCCCGTGAAAAAAGAAAGAAAGAGTGAATGGAGACAGCAGCAAGTAAGGAACCAGAAAGAAACACATCCCTTTGCACTGGTGTTCTTCCTGTCATCATGAGCAATTTGCTCAGTTCCTAGAAAAGCTTGCATTTTCCTAGCAAACATCTCACAATCCAAAAAGCAATGTCTTAACACATTCTTCGCCCCCAGGGGCTTGACCAACTGTGATGCCAGTCAAATGCAGCTACAGAAGTACAAGTAACAGTAGATGTTTTGATCAATTAAGGAATGTCTGTCATGGGCTTTTCACTTTAGGGAGAAAAAGCAGTAAAAACAAACATATATATATATATATATATATATATACACATACACACACACACACACAGACAATGTTAAGGCAAGGAGGGAGGGAGGGAGGGAGGGAGGGAGGGAGGGAGGAAGGAGGCTTCATGGAGATCATTATGCCTAGAGACTAAAAAAAGGACAAGTATGTAAAGAACCTGACACAAGTTTATAAATATATGTGAAGGCACAGTACAGAGAGTAAATAAATACTTGATTCCTTCCTTTCTTCTATTTGAACAACTAAGGGACACCCATGGTATTCATTTTTGGTTGCTTCAACTCAAATAAAGAGAAACAGTGTCTTCTTGCATCAATAAACAAACAAACAAGACAATAAAATAATTTGCAAATGTATATGCTGGTTAAATTTATATTTTGCTTTTGATCCATCATGGAAATGAGAAAGGCATATAGAAAGTTTCCAGTGTATTGCTGATCATCAGTCCTGCTTTGCTGGCTATTTTGTTAAGATAGAATAACAAAATGTTAAGATGTGTTAAGATAGAATAAATTAATTACAAATTGGAAGAAGGAAAAAAAAATAAATGGAAGAAGAAGATATGGAAAAATACCTGTAAACAGGATGATGGCAGGTGATTGAACTCAGATAGAATTAGGTACAAATATGATTACACATCAGCACCTGGTCTGTGATACTCATACATTAGAAAATTAATCTTCCTTCCATAATTTATTTCCAATAATCTCTGCTCATCCCATGATATCCAGCACAGCAGGCATGCTTTGGGTCCCTTCTATGAAACAAAGCTACCTGTCCCAGCCCAGGAGGTATATCTTCTCTGCTGCAGCACCTGCTGTATGGAACAACATTCCCCCCTCCCCAAGATTCAGATGGTCCTTGACCCTACCCTACCCTGAAAACCTGGTATGTCCCCTAGGTTTTAGCCAGAATGTGGGATAAACCAGCTAGAATTAAAGGTCTTGAATTAAATGTGCTGAATTGTTCCATTATGCTGCTGTTGCTATTGCTGTTGTTTCCTGATGAGGTCTTTATTGTTGTTTTTTTTTCTTTTTAATGCTTCTACAAATTGTAAGTTTCCCCAATTCACAAAGCGATGTCATGCTCACCAAGAGTTGCTTCTACATTAAAGAATTAACCCTTATTTACTTATTTACTTGATATACATGGCCACCCAATTCACAAAGTTGATAAATTAATTCTACATTAATTCTTTAATGTAGAAGCAACTCTTGGTGAGCATGACATCATCTTAATATTCTCAGAAACTGAAATAAGAAGTTTAGGTTGAAATCCTATACATACTTGCTTAGAATGCACTGGATTTCAGTGGCCAGTAAGTCATACATAGTTGCTTCGATGTATGACTTACTGACCACTGAAATCCAGTGCAAATGATTTCAGTGCTAGCTGGCTTTCATAAAATTATCTGACCAGCCTTCACAACCTTGGTGATTCTAGACATTGTGGCCTCCCTTCTCTTGTGTATCGATCATGTTAGCTGCATCTGATGAGAATCGCCAAATATCTGAAGAAATCCACATTGGAAAAAAATTAACTTAGACACATTCAACATTTATGCATGCAACCATCAAATTCACTTTCCAGGGCAGGAGCAGACTATAATACCTATGGCAGTTTTAGAAAGTCTCCATGCCATATTGTGAGCAACCACAGCAATCCCATCAGGTGCCATTAGAAAAGGAATCCTAAACTGAATGGGTCTTTAGTTCAAATCAGCAGAGCAGGCTCTTGTATTTTTAATATAAAAGCAAACACAATTTGAAAATGTAGGCTGAGATCCCGTTCCTGGAAACAGCAGGAGAAACATCATGATAGATTTAAAAACCCAAAAAAACAAATTCAGCTAACAGGTCCAACACTTATTGTTGAGAACACTGGCAGGTTAGGGCAAAATTCCTGGCAGGGTTGTGTTTGCAGAGTTGGTAATTTCAGTTAGAAATTAAATTTGACCTGAACCACATATCAAGCTGTCAGCTTCATTCACCTAAATTAAGTGTAACTTGTGGCGCCTGAACAATGAAAATCAGCAAATTAGTTATTAGGCATTTTTACACAGTAACTAAAGCACTTTCAGAAAACTCTAGAGGCTAATCTTACATGGAAAGCCACAAAGGACATCACTTAAAATGTATATATGTGGTGGCATTGATGATAGTTGTCAAGAGGGCCTAAAAACTTCAACTACTTTCTACCTTGGTAAGAGAGCAATTAATCTCTTTTCCCAAGGGAGTCACTAGAAGGAGAAAAAAGGAACACAGGACTCCTGGGGGGGCGGGGGGTGAAGAGGGAGCAAAATAACTGCAGTGCACATTAAATATGCAAAAGGCCATTAGGTGTGATTAAAGATTAATCCTTTGTCAAAAGACAGGCCTTGGGATCATTAAAGGTCATGACTTCAGCCTTAATCGTTTGGTTTATTGTTTTTATTTAATTAGCTCAGCTTAATGAGTCTTCGGTTATTGATGTTGGGTCACTAGAATATTAACCAGGAGCCTCACTGCCTAAAGCTGGTTTTACTATCAATATTGAGAACACAAGAGAGAAGAAAGAGAACATTTACAAGATGGAGACCTGAACAGAGAGAAGGATGGTTCTGACAGTAGATTTGTGCTCATGTCCTTGAGCTTCCCCATTTCGGAACCTCGCTTCCCTCGATGTAATACATTTGTACAAAATCATTTTGAGATGTTTTGTTTGCTTGGGTCTCGGTCTAAACAAATTCCCAGGATTCAGAATGATTTTGACCAAATTACCTAAGCAAAAGATGATGATGAAACCAGTCTCCTGTTTCTTGAAACATTGACAGGGAGTTGGCTAGAAGTAGGAACGAGTACACTGGACTAGAGCTACATTCAAAAGATGATTCAGGTTTTCCCTTTGTACCATTTTCATAAAACATGTATGTTTTATATGGAAATCAGCCCCTTGACAGGGAGCAGGATTGTGCTTCTACGTGGGTGTCTTCAGGATCATGGTGCAGGAGAAGACACATTGCATACCCCAGTCTCCATTCCATAGCTTCTGTTTATCATAGTTTAAAGAAACTGGATGTCTAGTCATTGTTTTATGTCTCTCTCCTACTTTGGTTCCCAGAGAGTATTTATCTGATTGGGTAAAGCTCCTGAAGATGAGAAATTGAGACAGAGAAAGTATTTGCACTCTGAAGTGCCAAAGGCAGATTTCCAACTATTTCAATCTGCTGCTGTTCCGGAGTCAGATCTGCTTTGGAAAAGCACAGTCCAAACTCTCAAAAAAGGCTTTCCGTGCATGCAGAGCCAGATTTTCAACAGTCTACTGAGGGCACCTCCCCTAATCTGCTTCTTAACGGATGAGAAAATGCATAGAAAGAAAGAGAAAGAAATCAAGATAGGACAACACGCTACTAAGGGATATGCTGGCACTAACATAAATGGCAGAACACTTTTTTGCAAACATTTGACAGAGATGAAAATATATATTATTTCACTGTGCCTGTGGAAGAGAAAAAAGTCTCTCTAGAGCTAGAGTTGGGCACTTGAATCCTTAGCAAAGCTATAGTTTTAGTTCTAAGAGCCTCATCTCCTAAAAGCTCTCCCAATCTCATTTTTATTTCATTTCCGGAAACCTTTGTCTCCCTTTAAAAACATTGATGGTGACAAGCAGGTATCTCATGTCACTTCTTTTATTAAAATATAGATATATCCTACTTGATGTATAATATATAAGCAGTACATTATACAGCAGTTTTTCTCAGATTTAAATTTCAGGATCAGAATATCGGTACCTTGGTTTTGTCAGTATTTCATGGTGTTTTCAACACTGCTTTGAAATCTTGCGTATTATTGAGGAAGTGATGCATTTCAAATAAAAAGCTATCAGACTGGATTCCCATGTCATTATGGAAGTTCTAGGACATCAGAATTTTAAGCATGGTTAAACATTCATGAAGTGAGAAACTTTTAAAGAAAACATACAACTCTGACAGTACAGACGGTAAAGGATTGCAGCAGTTTATGGTATCAAAGTGGTGATTTTAATCCTTATATTAAATATATGCTTGCTTGCTTAAAGGAATGTTTATCCTGTCTCCTACCCCATCAGTGGTACAGAACTAAAATGCCTTAATCATACAATGAATTAAATGTTTTAATTGACATTTTGACTCCGTTTTGCCCCAGGCACTGGATACATAAAAGATGGCTATGTTTACCTCTTGTGTATTATTAGCCAATTGTACATTTAATCTCATGTTAGTTGTTCCACTGTATTGCGTGAGTTGCTCAGACCATGACTACATAAATCAATGGCATAATCTTACAGGACTGGAAATCCAGAAACACCCACATCTCAGTTTTAGAGGAGACTCAGAAGAAACACCTATCTATTATTATTGTTGTTGGTTGCACAGTCAGCCAGATGTTTAGACTGGATTTGGCATTTTTATCCACCTATTGAGTCCTTCCCAAGGACCTGGGATGGGTAGATGTTGTTCTTTGATGGGGTTAAAGGGATCGTCTCAGGATGGAAGCTGTTCCAAGTAAAGCTGCCTCTTGCAATTGACTGGTGGTGATTTTGTCAATGCCGATGGTCTTCAAGTCGTGCTCCAGATGTTTTGGGATGGCCTCTAAGGTGTCTATTACTACTGGGGCTATCTTTGCCTTCTTTTGCCATAGTATTTCTATTTCTATTTCTACTACGATGACGACATTTGCTTTGAAGAAATAAATGCCTGATTCAGTATGCAGCTTTGCTTAATCTCTTTTCAGCTTTTCATGTGCATGTGCCTGTCCCTGTGTGTGGCTTGACTGTTTAAACATCACAGTTACGGAAAAAGCAACATTCTACCCATGAATCTTAAGTTGCATTTTTATAAAACTCATCCACTATTAACGTTCATTAATACCCAAATAATCCAACACAATTAGCTTTTGATATCCTCTTGAGCACATACTGAAAATGGAACACTTTGTCCTAGCCTACTAGGTCTTGTAAGCTATGTTGGTGGTGGGGGCAGGGGAGTGAATTACATTTATTCTAAAATTATTTTAAAACACCTGGTGCCAGGGTTTATCTCGGATTTACGGAATGTTAAGCTCATTATTTTCTATAATTATCAGTGCTGAAACAAAATTATATCAGGTTATATAAAAAAAGTAGGCACAATGTGTCAATGGACTGCAAAGTTTGGGTATCGACCATCTGTTGAGGAACCACTTTAAATGTTGAACTTTCAGTTTTAAAGTAATGTTTAAGTTCTCCTAAAATGTGCTTGAGGAAACACAGCAAGTGTAAGTTCAACATGCCTCTATGAAGTTCATACTGTGCATTGATGTAGGTAAAATCACCCAACCAGCTTTGTCCCACCCAGGAAGGTAAGGAATTCTGGATCTCATTAGTGCTCAACTGGGCACACTAGGAACACCACACTAGGAATATCACACTGGATAGAGAGTAAAACCAAAAACAAAAAACTCCCCAAAGAGAGTTTTGGGCAGACAATTTCCATATTGTTCCTAAAAAACTGCACAGAAAAGTCCACGTAATCACCAAGCATTGCATTCAACAGCAGAGCGTTTTTCTTTTTTAGAACAAAATGTGGCCATGCTTAAAGTTATTTTGAGTGCACATTACACGAAAGTAATATATTTACTCAAGGTCCATTGAACATGCCACATTAGTTTAGACCACATATCACAGTAAGCTTTAACAGATGAATCTAAAATCAAATAAGCCACAGTAGGAGTTCCTTGACATATGTGGGCATCATTGTCGAAGAAGATTGGTGGAATAACAGAGAGAGTATTTTATAATATCCAGTACAATTCACTAACTTTTCTGATAGTTCCAGAAGATGTCCCACTAATAAGGTTACCACATCTGGATGCAAAAATCCACACAAAATAGGGATTTTTTGCATCTCTCTACTGACATATTATGGCCATTCAGATTATTGCAGACTGGATATGATAATCCTACTCAAATCTAAATCTCAGTTTCACATTCTTCCCCAGCCTGTATTGGGTTTGTTCAATTCTGGCTCAGTTTTTATTCCCCCCCGCCCCCAAAATTGCACAAAAATTTGCATAAAAATCTATGAATTGTTTTTTTGTTTTAATCTGGATTTTTGCACTGAGTAGAGAGCTGGACACTCAGTGGCTTAAATGCATCCTCCCTCCTCTAGATTCCACGATTTTGTTAAAATATTCTCTTCCCTAGAAAGAAAGAAAATCAAAGTATATTTATATTTCAGAAAGTGTGAATTAAGTTCCCAGAAAATGCAAATGGAACAACTCTCACCTGACTTTTACTTCTTTTCCATCTGTGGTGAAGTAGGAATAATCCATGCATATATACCTATTCATCACACCATTCCCTTTCAGTAAGCAACTATATGCAAAGTGCAGAAAAGAGTAAGAAATAGTAAGCTAAATAAATTAAAATGTGAGGTGAGAAAAAGAAAAGGAAATATAGCTAAATCTAGTTTGCATCAACCCCATTCATTGTACCTCACCATACCTATCCTTGCAAATCATCCTTGCTTCCCCCATATCTACATTCTCCTCCATTCATTGCTTTTTCTTCTTCAAACTTCTAAGCTTTTTCTTCCTGAAGCTCTCATAACCTCTACTTCTATCTGCACCTGCACCCAACCTCTCAAATTTTCCCTTTCTCTCAACCCATTCATTCTTCCTTCAGGTAATTCTTTTACAATTTGATACTCATTCATTCTCCATGTATGTCCAAACCAGCTACAACATATTTATGTTAACTTCATTATTTACTTTGCTTGAAAGTGAAATGAATATGAAAGAATGTGGTAGGAAAGGGGTAATTTTTGTACATTTGGGGGGGGGGATGGGAAAAGGCTGTAGGGTGCCTGGTGAGTACACAGGCGATAATGACTACTAATGGCAATACAATTAATTTAAAAAAATAATTTCACTTATGATAAAGGTTATGTAATACACTGATGCACTGACCTTTCTCCAAAGTAAATAACAGCTCTGTGTGTAGATAAGGCTAGGAAATTTTGGCAGGGAGCTAAGTAACTCCACAACAAGTATTTCAACTCAGACTTGCTATCCAAGTAGAATATATTGCACTAATTCTACCAAAAGCCTTTTTGATTCCATACAAGAATATGCAACAGCCATCAGAAATTAGCAAGGTCAAGATTGATACCTGCCTGATTAAATATATATCTATGCCTATGTCTTTCCAGGAGAATGAAAATGTTGGCAAAGCAATCAGGTTTAATTCTTATGTTACACAGAACAATTTCCTTAAATCTTCTCTAATAATACACCAGTTTCTTTGACAGCAAAGAACAGCAAATAACTCCATTATTAGACAGCCTGCATGACAATCAAACCCATATGTATTTGATTGCTTTATCATTAACTGCGCCCATGTGAGTCTTCATATGTCACCCCATAATGAGAAGTGGACAGGACCTCATATTAAAGTTACTGCCAAGTTCTTCCCACATTTTCTAACTGTAGCCTAATCTTCAAAATACCTGCAAAGTACTGAACTAACTAGCTTTCTTTTGCTGGTGTGAAGTTATAGTTCTTTCAATAATGCAATAAAGAACATTTAGGCAGAAGAGAGGAGAGGAAGGAGGGAGAAGGAAAAATAACACTGACAAAAATAGAACCCTTTAAAGAGTCCATATGTGAATTCATTATGCATGAGACTCAACAGTGCTGTTTTGATGCAATTACTGAACCCCTTAGGTGGTGCTGTAATGCAGACATTTGCAGACAAACCACTGTTACAGTCGGGAACATGGGGTTTTGTAAACATTGCAAAAGCCCTCCCCAGTTTAGAACACTGTTTGAGTGGGGGCAATGCACACAATTCCTGCACTTTCTTCTCTGAGGTCATCAGAAGGTGCGATATTTACTCTTGTTACTTAAGAAAGTAGACACAATGCCTCACACTGCATATTCTTCTACAAAAAAAAGGGGGGGGGTGTAGCATTGTAATCCTTCTCAAGAATGGATCAGGTAATGGCATTTCAACCTGGTACCAGGTCAAAGATCATGAAGTTCCATCACATTATGGAGATAAGGAACAGACATACTTGTAGGGTGGGGTAGGTAATAGAAGTGTTTTGAAGATAGATAGATAGATAGATAGATAGATAGATAGATAGATAGATAGATAGATAGATAGGATAGAGATAGACAATACATATCTCCAGATTTTAGTGAAGATTTTTTTCATCCAGAATGAAGCAAGAAACAGAGCTAGAAATTGTAGGAGACAACCACCACCTGTCAGACACAGAGTAGCTATTGCTGAAGCCACCACCACAGGTTGCCATAGAATCTCTCCCTCTGTCTCTCTCTGCCTCACATAGCCAACCTTGACAGATTTCTGAAGCTACTCCAGGCTGAGCATGGTTAGCACTTGTATGTGAGACTACCAGGGTGGTAGGGAAGGTTGGGAAGCCAGAAGAATACCTTAGAAGAAGGCAGTGGAAAACCACAACTGTAACACTGTCCAACCAGAAGCCAAAATTGACTTGTGAGCCCAAGTAATCTCTCTCTCTTTCCCTCTCACCACTATGGATCACCATCCTACTAAAATCCACTGAGTAGGACATGTTTCAGATTTTCTACCTTGGAATAGAGTTGCAGTGATGGAAGGAATTGGAATGGAAATTGGTATTGTAATGGTGCATGGCAATGACCTTGGGAGACAGGGCGTAGAGACACAACCAAGGGAACAGTCGGATAAAAGGCAGCTTAGCCTGCAGCAAGAATGTGGGTGGGGTAAGAGGCTCAGAAGGGACCCTCCCTAGTTACTTGGGCTGTAAAGGGATAAGGGGGAGAGATGCACTTTCGGGATTGCAAAATTCTGTTAATGCAACCTTACAATAAAGTAGAGTTAGCTTTTATCCGGCTGTGTTTCCTGTCTGGTCTGCTTTGCAAGGCTGACAGGTAGTGACAATTTCCTACTGCTCCTATTCTAGTCAGATTAGTTTCTAGTGTTCTGCACTATAATCTAAATTAAAAAGCAACAATAATGGTCACGTTCAGAGGAGACTGTATTCTTGTCTTACTTAACTAATTCTACCAGTCTTAGATAACAAGGGTCGGGGGTATTTACATCCATTAATTTCAACTTGAACTTTTCCAGAGATATTTTCTACACTTGCCAAGTCACCTTCTATTGCATCCAACCAACACCATGGTTATATCATTAATGAAATCTAGCTTCACCATTTACCTCATTGCTAGAGAAGTAATTCTTTAATCTCCTGAGTTGGAGAAGCCCATACTGAGCAAAAGCTGCATCCTTTTAGGAGTCCACATGAATGGATTGTTGGTGAAAAGCTTCTTAGGGAGGACTGCTTTGTTGTGTCAATCTGAATGCTCTGGAAGATTGTATCTCAGAACTACAGAGGAGAATGCAGCTGAGGTTCACATAATATAAAGGTATGAGGGCATTCTCTTTCAGTATCTCTGAGCTACTTTTGACAACTCAGCTAGTTGGAAGAATTTACCAACTGTTAGCTTTTTCAAACTTCATTTTTCATTTGTTTGTTTCCAGGGGGAGATTGGGAGAGCCAGATTAGAACATAAATCCACAAAATGCCTTAACAACCCATCAAAAGTATTCCTCTCTCCCGTCTCTCTCCCTAAAACCACTTACTCATCCGTTCAACTATTATGTCTCCATTTTAGGTCAGGTTCTCATGGAACTGCATGGATCATTGCTTTTGGAGGTCAGTTGCAGTCAAAAAATGGCTCTAACTCTGAATACTGTTTAGTTGTCTCTATTTCAGTTTCAAAGATTCAGAAGAATATTTGGCTCTGGTACTTGTGCCTAGGCACCAGTGACATGCAAATCAACTTTAAAATATCATGGTACTAAGTAGGTTATTTATTACAAAGCATGGTGGAGAGTAATCATTTTGAATTGAAAATAGCTATTGTACCATATGCCAGAGGATTTGGAGGAGGGAACAGCTGGAAGACAATAATCACCATGTAAATAACCATATCTGTCATATTTCTGAAAGTGAAGGACAAGGACATTGATGACAAGAAGAGCTGGAATAAGAACAATTTGCTGCAATACTGAACTAGCTGGAAAAGGTGGAATAAAGACAAATTTTTGCAACATGAAATCTGAAATAGTTAATGGTTCAAGTGACTGGCAGGTTTATTTAGGAAAAGAAACTGGTCTATTGGGGAAAGACCTGGGACTTTCTACCACATGGTACAAAGAACATTTTATCCAGGGTGTAGTCTAGTCCTGTTGCTCCATTATTATTATTATTATTTTTTTGCAAACCCATTGCTCAAAAGGTTGAATAACATATAATCTAGGATGGAGAAACTAAGTTGGGAAGGACAAGCCAACTCCAGAAAGGGAGAACACCATTTCTGATTCCTAGTCAATCACAACACTTCAGTGAGCATTCCATGCTGAGCCCTAGAGATATAAAGAAAGGATGGCTTCCTTTCCCATTTGGAATAGCATTTCAGCTGACAGGTTGCCCAATTTGTTTTGTCCTGCCTGTAAAGTTGGTGAAGCAGATGCAAGTCTGAACTGGCCTTCCGTTAAGTTTCTTGCATAGGGAGGCAATCAGAATTGCAACTGGAAGTATGGGGAGAAGGAAGAGGCCTTTCAGACCTGCAGGGGTTATGCAGAAGATAATGTGGTGGTAGGGAGATCTACTCTGAAGACATCCACAGATGGGGAGGAGGGGAGAACTAAGTGCCTCCTGGAGGTAGAGCTACCTTTCATGTGCAAATTGCCCTGGAAGTAAACCCCAGAAGATCTCATGGACACCTTCTCCTGTAGAGAAAACCCGCACAGGTCAGAATTATGATAAGAACCAGTTATTGCCTAATGCAGATAATGCACATCTTAACCACACGTGCAGTTGTGGTAAAGCTTTCATCGTATTATATGACACATGATTCATTTTCAGTTGGTAAACATTTGCTTAGAAAGCCAGTTTGCTGTGATGGTTTAAGGCACTAGGCTAGAAAGGAGAGACCATGAATTCTAGTCCTGCCTTAGGCATGGAGCCAGCTGGGTGATCTCGGGCCAGTCACCCTCGGCCTTAGAAAGAAGATAAGGACAAACTACTCCTGAAAAGGTTGCCAAGAAAACTGCAGGGACTTGTACAGGCAGTTACCAGGAGTCAACACTAACTTGAAGGCACAATCACACACAGACAAGCGTTTGCTTATATCTGCTGTGCGTAATGAGTTGGAGCTGTTTTAGATTATCTCAGTACTTAATATAATACTGCTATGAATATCCCACTTTCCTGACAGGCAGAAAAAAATTCCAGGATCCAGCACATCTTTGTATTTTGTCGCTTTTAGAATTAAATTACTGGAGTTTCACATGCAAAATATAAGAGTTATGTGCATTTCATTATTCTATAAGCTGAGCAAGATTTTCACATTAAACACTACCAAAATAAACTCAAAGTTCACTGTTCCTATCTTCCAGAGAACTGGTAGAATATTAAGTTTTTAAAGATAATGTTAGAGCTAAGGCTGAATCTCAGGATTGAGTCCAGAGAATTTTGCAATGAAGGGGGTGGGGTAGAGGTCCAAAATGGCCATCTAGACAAAAGCAAGGCAATCCCCCCCAACCCCCCCCCCCACTAGTGAACCATTCCTGTAATACTACCAAGAAAACTATGAATGTCCATCAAAACACTAGAAGTTGAGCTTGATCTGAAGGACCTTTTTACTTTACACATCTATGTGCATACAGAACCAAATATATCCATGAATATGGTGCTCATTTTCTAGAATAATGTCATAAGCACATGCAGGAACAATGCTTTCCAATGGCAAGATTGGGGGGGGGGCTTCCCTTGATAAATACGTTTAGCAACAGGTTAACCACCATTATGAAGGTGTTTTGATTTAAGTAAGCTGCACATATGAAACTGTAGGTATTTGAAAACAATTTTTTATGAGGGTTAGCAACGGTTTTCATGTTGCTTCTGTTTTATTTCTTTTTGTCTGTAAGATAGCAGCATTGCAGATACCGTGTAGATGTTTCTTTTAGGTCTTTGTGTATGTGTGCGTGCATGTAAAGTTTCCATGAAATCAAGGGAGAAAATGAAAACGATAAAAAAAGGTAGGGGGTGCGGGGAATAGCAGTTTGAACAGAAAGACTGTCCTGATATTCAACCATTCTCATTCATTTTGTGGGAAAAAATATCTTTTAAGTTCTTTCCCAAAGGAGAAGAAAATGTCAGGAAATTTTTCACTTTGGTTTTATGTTTACCTTAATTGCATGATTAGAGAATCTGGGAGTATCCTGCCTTTCACTATAGAGCGATGCTCTTGGTGAGCATCTTAGATCTCTGTGGCAATATATGTACACCTTCAAACCTGTATGATAGGACAGAATGTCAGACCCCCTTTGTGATTTATTTGCAAAGTAGGTACTACCATGCGGGTGATTTACAGCAATTAATAAATCTCAGGCTGAGCACTCAAAAGATTCAGGCCTAAGACTCCCCTTTCTAAGGAAAAGTCCCTTTCCAAACCCTTTACTAGGCCTAGTAAGGGGTACAACCACACCCCAGGGTAAGCAAACTAATTAACTCAATAAATGAATAAATTCCAAATCCAGTAGATTTCTTCAAAGAATCCAACCGAAGAGTGAAAATGATTAGTTGCAGCTGAAAAGAAAACAGAATGCCATCTTTGCTAAGAAAATGTTATCCAACAAACTACTTATCAGGAGCTTTAATTTTCAGTGAAGCATACAGTACATTGCCATTGTTAATCTGTAAATTAATGTACAAACGTACATTAATTATTTGTAACATTTCTAATTTTTTTCACTTGGTTTATTTGCTGCTGTCATTTATCATTATATGGATGATGCCAGGTACAAATAAATTGGTGGATAGATAAAAGATAAAATATCAGACTGAGCAACTGAACACAGACTATTAAATGTCTATGGGAGGTTTAAGGGGTATACTGATAAACTAGGCCCACAGACCACAGCCTTAGTTATGATTGCTCTTTCTGGATTCATCATATTATCGGTCTATAACGTAGCAATTATTCATAGTCACATGTATCAGTCAAAGGGAACATCTCAGTACACAGGGACTAAGACCACCTAGATTACTTCTTGGATGTGGTTGAAAAATTTGTTGTTGTTGTTTAGTCGTTAAGTCGTGTCCATCTCTTTGTGACCCCATGACCCACATCACGCCAGGCCTTCCTGTCCTTCACTGCCTTCCTGAGTTTGCTCAGTTTCATGCTCATTGCTTCAGTGATGCTATGTAACCATCTCTTCCTCTGCCGTCCTCTTCTCCTTTTGCCTTCAATCTTTCCCAGCATCAGAGTCTTCTCCAAAGAGATCTCTCTTCGCATTAGGTGACCAAAGTATCTGAGCTTGAGCTTCATTATCAATCCTCCCAATGAGCAATCAGGGTTGATTTCCTTTAAGATTGACGGGTTTGACCTCCTAGCAGTCCAGGGGACTCTCAAGAGTCTTCTCCAGCACACCAGTTCAAAGGCATTTGAAAAATTTACAGCGCCCTAAAGAAGGGCATGATACCTCCCAGAACTTCACCCATCACATGGCAATAAATAACTCTTTACGAAAACAAACACTCAAGAGCTTAGCAGTGGAAGATTCAAGGATGAGGTTTAGGTAAGTCCAGGGTCTAAAGGCTGTCTCTGTTTCCTTTCCTTACATGGTAACAGAGTTTTAGCCACCCATTTCTTGCCCTTGGCTGTTCAGGTCACCTCTCCAATATTTTGAAAACAGGTTTGTCTGCCTCTGAATCTACATCCAGTCTTGCTAGCTTCAGCTCTCACAATAGCGGTCATGTTGACTCTAACTGTTATGCAGTTGGTTGGCTGCAGATCTGCAATTTCCCCCAGGAATTTCAGAAAGATGCATCACCGCCTGAGTTCTTCATAAGCATAGAGCTACTCCGAATCTTCACCCAGTGAGATTAATAATCTAGGATAACAGACACCATGTATCTGAAGTGAAATGTGACATTAGCTAGAGCAACTGTTCAGATGCTACTTTTAGTTAGTACTGCAGCCACAATGAGTGACAAAAATAGACATCTGCTTATTTGCTAAAAAAAGAAATCGTGGAGACACAGCTCTTACCTATTGTCAGAGCGATGGAATTCCATCTGGCTGTGCCATAAATCCACATTTTCGCAATTTAAACATTGCATTGTTAGCAAGTAAGTACAGTATGCATAAAATCTATCCATTTATTTTTGCAGCTCCATTCACCTTCCACAATACTATGTCACATGTCTGAGACACTTTCAATGTGATGTATAAATCATTCTGGTGCATCATATGCACAATTAGCTTAATTATGCATCCGTCACCATTTTGCTTAAATGCTTATTGTCACCCCCCAACGATCAGCAGACTTCTGGCTTAACTGATCATTATTAGTCATGCAAAAAGACAGGTTTCTAATTTAATTACACTTCGGCTTAATTGTGCATCATGCTAATTCAGAAACACAGACCTAATAAATATTATATCAGTCTGAAGGTTTGTGACACAACTGCTTTAATCATGGAAGTGAAAAACATCCTGGAAAAACGATTGTAAACATAGGCCAAAAGTAGCGTAATGAGAAACACTAATTAATCCTACGTATGAATATCCTAGATCTCAGCTACAAGTTGGCACAAAATAATAATTGCATGGTTAACATTTAGCTCAAATCCACATAATTTGTCTGAAGGTTCAGTAACACATATTTTGCTTATAAACCTTGCCTGCACATAGTATTTTTATTACAACTCATGTGATCCAGTACTCTTTCATAATTTCTAACACCCTACTGTTTTCCCACTATTCATACACTTTTATAAAACCAATCCATTGATTTTGTTTGCAGCAGGCATTGAAGGGGAAAGAAAAAGTTAAGAGAATTCTGAAAAACAGATTGTGTTTCATTCTGTTCTCATAAATACATGTACAAACTCATCAAAATCAACTCCAGAAAATGCCAGAAACTCATAAAGCAGGCATCTCAATCTCACAAATGAGAACAATCACACTTCATGTGACCTTGAGAAATTACCACTCCATGCTAAATGACAATCTGGTAATATTTCTTAGGTTTACCCATATTTCTTATATTTTACAAATTAGCTTCATTCACAATCCATCACAACTTCACTTGAGAATCATTTAAAATTAAGTCCCTCATTGAGTTTTCCCTCAACTCCATCTTGGTAACCCTTTCTGATTTGGCCCCCTACAAACACAATTAACTCTTCCCAGGAAATAGGGGTCAGTTCAAGATTTCTCCCAAAGTAGCCACTGTGAATACAGCAGGGATCATCAAGGCATGATAGAGAATGCCATGTCATGCCCAATTTTCATTATGCCCTCCAGAAGACATGGTTCCCACTGAAGCTATCAAACATTTGCCCAAGTTGAACCCACTTTTAAAAGTCTACCAGAAGAAGTAGCCAGGGCAGACATATTGTACCTTATCTAAACATGAGAAGACTTATTCCTGCATTAATCGAGAAATTACAGGATGGCATTGTCCATGGATTGAATCTGTAGGTCTGAAGAGAAACTCATATGCTTCAGCAGTTATTCAGAAATTACCATTTCATTCAATAGGATCCCTGATTGTGCAGGCACAGATAGATAGAGATAGATGGAGATGGAGATGAAGGTAAGATGGAGAGAGAGACAGAGAGACGGAGATAGAGGCAGAGGCAGGGATATATAGGCTCTTCTTTGGCAATATGGACTCAACTCTAAGTCAATCATAGAAGATTCAAGGTTGCCCTAAGCCAGTTTGCTACCTAACGGAAAGCCAACGATAAAACCATCTCTACAAATAAAGGCTACAGAACTATCCAGGTTCTTTGAGCATCAGAGACAGAAAATCCTAAACTACACTGACAGCAATAGTAAAATATATCTACCTTTCTGTGATATCTAATACCATATGTTTGAAGCACATAGCTCATTCTTCCTGAACAGTTTCAACTGAGCCATTCAACCTGGAGGAGGCCCAGCTCTACCATTAGGCAAAACAAAGGACATGGTTCAGTTCATTTCTGTCCATATTTTCCTCAAAGTTTGGTCTGGTCACCCCAGACCCTCTGAGTAAAAGCACAGCCACAGAAAGAAAAATACCTCACAGGTTTTATTTTTCATAATTGCAGGACTGTGTAGAAGATAAAACATAGTTTTTAAGCTTTTTTTCCCCCAGCATATCTGAAGTTCCTTTAAAATGTAGAGGAAGTTAGGAATTCTTTGGACAATCCTCTCTTCTTATCTCCATCTTTTAACTGGCTAACAAAACCTTAAGGCTTTCAGCATGTTAAGTGTAACAAAGCTCCTGAGATGAGTAGTAAGCAAAGTCAAAAGGACATTTCCAACTCAGAAGCAGTTAGTCTTGGACACAAGGGAAAGTACACAATGTGTTTGTTCTCACATTGAACTGTACTTTAGGGCCTTAATAACCTTCTTAGTAGTGCCGCACTAACCGCTAATCAATATCAATTATTTTCTTCTCTATAGAAAAAAAGATTTGTTAACCCCTTGAGAGCAATATCCTTCTGGAACAGGGAAAAAAGAAAAAAAGAAAAAAGAAAAGAAAGGTAGTTCTTCAACAAAGACGTGCCACACGGCATAATATAAGGAACTCTCTCCAGATCCAAATCTTGTTAAGAAAGGAAGTCATGTTGGACATTTTATCGTAGCATGTCCTCTACTTGCCCCCAATTTCAGTACTACTGCTGACTGGGAAGAATCAGATCCCACATGAGGAGAATGTAAAACCTAGGGTTGTATAGAAATCCAGCTCTACATATTTTATATAATATTAACAGATTCAAGTTAGAATCTGAAGGACTCTTCCTGAAGAACACAAAGCTATCAGTCACTTGCATGATTTTGAGAAAGACTAACCAATGAGACTTTCTATTAGAGTTCTGAAGTTGTGATTTATCATACTTTTTTTTTTTAATCTTCTTACTTGAAAACCAGAACTATGATAAATATTGTCCTGTTTAAATTTTGGGGTTAAAAACAAAAACTAGGCTCCTCTAAACAGTATAAGCAGACCAACGGTGGACTTTTAAAGGTTCTACATCCTATCATTGTTTCTTCTGATTACCTTACATGTAATCCTGACCCTTCATCTCGAGCTCAGAAGGAAATACAGAAAAGGAAATGGTACTATTGGACCCTATCTCTCACTCCTGGATCTGCCAGGCCAGAAAAGGGGACTTAGACTCAGAAAGCATGCTCTCAGTGCAATCACCAATCAAAGAATCAAGATTGATTATGATGATGGTGACAATGATGATGAGTCAATTGTAGCAAAAATAGAAAATATGACTTTAAGAGCAGAGTTAGACGCTCAGAAAATGCAGGGCTATGTTTCCAAAAGTCTGGACAATGTCTTCTGAAGCTCTGGAATCTTGGCTAAGCATAAGAAAATGAAATTCAAATGAATGTGTAGATTTTGGCAAGAACAGCTGAGAAATAAAAATAAAGGTCAATGTTCAGCGTTGCCTCCCCAAATGCTCATGGAGAATTTCAAGTTATTTCAGTAATAATCAAATTAAGCCTCACTTATGAAAATGCCCTCATTTTCTCCCATCCAAATTGTACTACTAATGGACTCGTGTTTCTTTAATTATTCCAGTCATAATATCAGCCAATGAACAATACAGCCAGTCAAAGACGCTGATCCAGATCTATGGTGTTTTGGCTGGCATTACCAAGACATTGCTTTAGTACAGCACATTAATCTGTCAGCTCAAATATTTGGTTTTGGAGTGTAAATAACAAATCAATGAACAGTCAACATGGGAACTGTTTTGCAATATTTCCAATCAACCAAAATTCCAGCTTTGTTTTGGGATCCCCTACACTTTGTTTACAAGAACATTGTGAATGATGAGAACGATACTTGTTTTGGAATCCCTTGTCTTACTTTATGCTCTCAGACACATTAGAAATTAAATATATTCTAAATTTCACAATGATCTTTTAGAGACTTGTTTCTCATTTACCACAATATGTCACCATATGGGAATAAATTGAAGAACAAGATGTATTAATTTGATGGGGGGGGGGGAACCTAAGACATAATGAGACTCTACTGGCATGGGAGCCTTCTGAGTAATATATTTCAAAGTGATGCCAATTATGATAGTTATGGAATAAGAACAATCACATAACAGAATCTGGCATATGATTTTACAAAGCTATTTGTGATCAAATAAATTACAGGACTTTGTAATGTGCATAAGATACAGTAGATTGGGATCTGTGTTTCCATAAAGGAAATGTTACTTTCATATCCAGCTCCGTTCTTGGTAAATTCATCCATGTAGTTTTATTGACAACCATGCCAAATTGATGTCTCATTGCCTTTTTCTGAGATGTGTTTCATTTTGGAAGATTAGCCAAAGCCAGCTGGAATTTACCACCTTCTTCTTAGTAATCAGGATAATATTCTGATTCAGATATCGCACATACAGTATGCTGTACAGGACAGTCTTATAATAAAATAACCATTGTTACTGTATTCCTGAATAACCTCCTCTAGCAAACTGAAAAGAACCTCCTTACCCAGGTGTAGCTGCTCTAACAGAAGAGCCTCAAACATTTGGCATGATCACTCAATGAGATGCTTTAGCTCCTGGAGTCCAAAGGCATCTGTTCCATTAAGGGGCTTGCTTTCATAAGGAGACCGTGGGTTGGACTGGTTTGGTACTATTGTGAGGTTAGTGATCAATATCATTTGGAGACAGGGCCTGCTCTTGCTTCAATGCATTAGTGCCCAAGAGAAGAGTCATGTGTGAATCATACTGAGGATGGATACCAGTTCCTTTGGACAGTCTTCTAAGGGATAACTGTTTGATTGGGGATACTGAAGAAGGGAACACATCATGAGGCTATACATGACTTTATGGCAAAGCTTCCCAATACACATTTGGTTTTGGGAACCACAGATGAACAGTCCCAAAAGATTAAAAGATCAAACATCTGTTTTCTTCTTCTTAAGCCAAAGAGAGAACCAAGCTTGTTTGGGTGACAGAAATTTATCTTTCTCTTTTCCCACTACAGCCTTCTCTTACTCTGACCAATATGTGGAGGAGGCTTTTCCAGTTAGAGAGAGGGGTGTGGGAGGAAGCAATGAAAGGGAAGAAGGAAGTATTCCTCCACAGTCCCCTTTATCAAAGCATTTCCATCACTGAAGTTCCCTTCCCAGAGCCACCAGCCCCAAGTATTTGCACACACCCCTTGAATGTCCTCCATCTTGAGTGGACCCTTGATCCTCCTTCTCACCAGTGGAAAAAAAAAGTTAAAAGTAGCAGCTATTCAGCTTCCCATCTCTTTCATTCTTCTTCTATCACCATGCTTTTATCACAAAGTATTTTTTTAGAGATGACCACTCTGTGGCAGGGTATCCAAGATGCCTCACAGAGTAGCCACAGAGCCAAAGGGGCTTTTTCACTTTATGGGAGGGGGCAGGCAGGATAAAGTGAAAGATAAGTATTTTTTTAATATAAAAGAAATATAAATATTTTTTTAGAGATGACCACTCTGTGGCAGGGTATCCAAGATGCCTCACAGAGTAGCCACAGAGCCAAAGGGGCTTTTTCACTTTATGGGAGGGGGCAGGCAGGATAAAGTGAAAGATAAGAAGAAGAAGAGACCACAGTCTATCTACAAGAACGGATTTTGGTGTTATTGTTGATGATGATGGATTGTAACATCCTTACCTATAGAAAACTGCAGCGATGAAGAGAAGGAATGTGAGAATTAGCAAAATATCATTTAAGCTTGGCAAATAAAGAAAATGCTAAGGAAAAAAAAACTTAAACTGAATCCACATTAACTCTCTTTGGTGCAAGAGGGAGGGAAGATGATGCTTTCAAGTTTCTGTTATTCTAGCCTATATTAATAAAGTTCCAGTATTTCTTGAGATCTTCTTCTGATCTGGTCTACCTCCAAGGGTTAACACCACCAAAAAAGCAGAGGAAATTTCAGGTCCAGCATTAGGACAAACATATTTCTAAAACTTCCTTTTAGGAAGATGCTAGACATGATTTCCTTTCATGATCAGCTTTGTAAGTGTAGAGAAGACATTGCAGTCCTAGGCTCACTTTCCACAGAATAGGCCTTCAGTGATACAGTGGCTCTTTTGAGTGAAAATACAAAGAATCTCCTACATATATCTAAATTTGATTTGATAAAGAAGAATTTAGACAGTGATTCTTGAGGAGAAAACAGTAGTGCAAAGATAAGCAAACTGAAGACCTCCAGATGTTTGGACATAACTTCTACTCATTCCATTGGCCACACTGGCTGAAGATTACAAAGTATCTGGAGGACTCCTTCCTCTAATCTGTAAATTGAGGCTTCTTCAGATGAAGGTTTTTTTGGGGGGGGGGCACTGAAAGGGCAGAAAAAACAGAATGGATATTTAGGAGGTATGCATTCCTTTGGAAATGAGCTTGGGAAGTAGCCTTTAAGAAGTGAGTTCAACCCTCCTTGAATAGACTTTCTTAATGTTCTTAGCAGATATAATGTTAATAACAAAGAAAGTATTAAGAGCCAAAATAATATTATAACAGCATACAGACCAGTAACTAGGCAATTGTGATTCCATAGTATTGCACCATATATGGGCTGGAATGCTATCTACCTAACACAATTTTAATAGGAGCTAATTGTGTTTTTCTTTCACTTTTGACCAATTCCTTGTTCCTCTTCTCCTTGGCTTTGAGCTTAATGGTCATGCTTTGCACCCAATTTACTGTATTTGTGATGGAAATCGATTTCAATGTTCCACAGGAATCAAGAAGGTTCACCAACTCTCAAGTATACTGTCAATAAGCAGCAGTCTTGTTGTATAATTCTCTCATTTACCTGATCAATTGTAAAGAAATTGTTTGCAATCGGGAAGATTGTAATTTTACTGTAATAATTACAGAAGATCCATATTTATTTATAGCCAAGATAAGAACCAAATAGTTAGTGAATTGATTGCTTGGCACTGTTATTCCTCCTGCTTTAATTTTGCACTAATTATTAGAGATAAAGCTTTCAGTATGATTAAAGTGTAGAAGGCACTTAAGAGGAAAGTAGGAAAAACAAGCAATATACTTCAACAAATTTGAATGGAGACAGATATTTTTAAAGGCATTATGAAGTTTTAGATGAGGAAAAAAACAGATTTGAATGCACACACACACATAAGCATTTTTGTTTCTCTGCTGCTGTCTTGTCCTGTTTTTCTAGACCTGTGTAATGTTGGCTGCCTGCCTTCTAGTCCTTCCTGTTGTCTCTTATGCCTAGAATTTTGGGCTAGGCTCTGTGGACCTCTGGATCTTCGGATTCTTCATTTTAACCTCCATTGGTATCACTGGTGCTGCACTCTGGCTACCACACAAGAGCTCCTGTATTTCTCCTGGAACTTCTGTGCAACTGCGTAGCTAAGCATTCTCTCTGCCACTCAGTTGCTTGAATGCAATCCCACAATTAAACCAGTTCCAATTTACTACATTGTGATTGGTCAGTCTAGAGCATGACAATCGGCTCATGTTCTGCATATCCACATCCATATCCATTCCCAACCATTCCAGCATCTGCCAGCAACCCGCAGAAGACACTCACCACCCATTTCAACATCCCATCAGGATTCCGAATTTGGCCTCAAACCTGGCTGGAACTTTAACTGCATATTAGTAAAGAGATGTAGATGGTTGGTGATACACTCCACAACCATCAACTTCTTGCACACTTTGCCCTTTGGGATCTTAAGCATCTGACTTCAGAAGCTTTCAGTGGGCTTTGTTCTACTCTGCTAAGGAAGAGAGTAAGGAAGATGTCTTTGATGGAAATACATAATAACCATTATCTAGGCAAAGGGGGTTGAATCCTTTTTTAAGAAACAAGATAATATTTGGAAGTGGTTCAGACAGATTGAGTCACTCTATATAGGTATGCAGATATGTACTATATATGTATGTGTGTGTGTGTGTGTGTGTATATATATATATATATATATATATATATATATATATAGTGTGTGTGTGTGTGTGTGTGTTTGTGTGTGTCATAGTGGTTAAGATACTGGATGAGGACAGAGGGACCAAGTTCTAGTCCACCCTTGGTCATGGAAGCCATCTGGATGACAGGATCGGTCTCTCATTCTCTCTCAGCCCAAAAGCCAGTGTTGACGTAGTGGTGAAAGTGCTGGTCTAGGAGTGTGGAGACCCTGGTTCTAGACCTTCCTTAGGTATGGAAACTGGCTGGGTGACTTTGGGTCAACTGCTGTCTCTCAGCCCTAGACCCTGTGCGTGTGTGTGTGCACGCGTGCATATCCTTTACATATTAACAAAAATTAAAAAGCCTCTAAAAGACACCTCCGTTATCACTACATATTAATCAACATATATATAGAAATGAAATATATGCACTATAAAGCACTCTGCCTGTTATCTTTTAATTACCATGCATAAATTACTAAAAATATATTCTAATGAATAGATTAGCAAAGAAGGAGGACAAGGATAGCGAAGGGGGAAGATAGATAGAAGATAACTACTGTAGCAGCTTGATTCTCTATATGTAATTCTTTGTATAAATAATGTGCATTTCCCCAAAGATAAAAAGTGTGTTATTGATAGCCACATCTATAAGCAATATTTGGTCTCAAGTTTATCCATTATACTTACCCCTATAAATTCGTAACTTAACATACACTATTTGACATTTATTAAGAGGTAGCCACTATTACTTTTTTCATGGCTAATGCAGAATTTGCCTTCAAGCTACTTGATTTATATGCTAATATAGGATTCCTCCATTAATATACTGACTATGAGAAAGTCTGTAGAAATGGGGGAGAGAGAAAAATCATAATTTTTAGAATAATCTTACGCATGTTGATTCAGAATAATTTGTATTTTGGAACTTACTCCCATATAGGAATAGCATTTCACACTGCATAGCTGTTTTAACTGGAAATAATTCCTACTGAACTGAGTAAACATTGTTTTTAATCAGGCCTACATAATATTGCTATGGTTAAAAATAAAAATGACACTTAATAATAAAAAAGATCAAACATAAACAACCGTAGGTATAGCACATATTAATAAACAGCACACTCTAAATACATTAAGCCCAACTTTAAAACTATATTTCACATTCTAGGACTTGTTGCAGTCTCTTGAATGGATGTTCTGGCATTCTACAAAAATCAAGTCATTGCCAAGGCAACCACAGAAATAATTTTGTATTTAGAGAACACCACTTACGAAGCCTGAATAGTTGGTAAAAGAACAGCATTCAGGAGTCTCTTATTTAATGTGGCACTAACAGAAGTGGGGCGAGGAGGGGAGGGAGTAACAATGTACTGATCTGACTCTCAACAATTTTACATAGAAAAATTATTAACTTGTTGCAAGTTTAAAAAAAATAAACAAACATAAATATATGGGGATGGAATGCATTATTATATATTATATTATACTTATGGAATATTCATAAAAGAACATACCCTCATAGGCCCAAGTAGAAAAAAAATAATCTTAAATTATTTTTAAATAATTTAATGTCTGAAATGTAAAGTTTCAAGAGTTCTTAAGCCCTCTTAAGCCAAGTAGCAATCTGTTACATGATTAGGACTAATGATTTGGTTTGTCATTCAACAAGGATAAATGTAGATGTAAGTATATGTGAATGTAAATTCAGGCCTATATGTGCTATAACGAAAGTAGAAACTAAAAAGAAAAAAGAAAGAAAGTGTCAATATCCAGGCAACATAGATGTTATGGAGTTTTTCAAATTCTCAGTCATTCGGAAAAGACAAGAAGAAAAGAAGGAATGAAATAGAATAATGGACAATATCTTGTGTGTCCTCTACAAGACCATGCAATGGCAGTCAAAGACAGATAGCGAAGTAGTTGTTTTGGAAAGAAGATTGGCCAGAGGCCAACTAGATTCATTTGCTGGTTCTTCTCCCTTAAATATCTTAGTTCTAATTCACAAATGCAATAAACTTATATCTAGGCAATACCACATTGGAAATGTATTGTCAAACAACAGAATTCTAACCCAACCTTCTTTGTGCCAAGATAAAAAAATGACAGGAAGAACATCATCAGGTCGTCTTCATTTAGAATTCCATCCTTGAATTAGACTTCCACTCAGAGGGGGAAAAAACAAAACAAAAACCGATCTCTGCTCAGAAGGACTTAAGGTCTTTTTATGTGGAAGGTCTTTTGGTGTCTGGAACCTACTCCTGACCTTCACAGGACAGACCAACTGAATGAACTTTTTCAGCCCCCACGAGAATCCAATCCACCATTTCTCATCCTATCATACCAGTTCCTTATCATCTTTGGGTGCTAATGACTAGCCCTAAAATCATGTCATATGAATATAAGCCTCCATGACAAAGTGTTACCATCAGCTGACATTAGGACCTTTTTTCTTTTTTTAAAAAAAAAAAAGACTTTGGTTGTGTGCTCTGAGATTTATCAAAGCAATTCATAAGTTTTCCCTTCAATTTGTCCAAGATAAAACAGGGCTTATACTTTTGACACCATGGCTGCTTCTCTTCTTTGTAGTACCACCAGTCTTCTAGCAGGCAACATTTAGTCTTGACCCTTTATTCCTATGGAGCCCAACCAGGGAGACTAAAAATCAGCCTACAGGAGACATGAAAAAAAGGATTTATTTGTATAACTATGAAAACTAGTCATTCTGTATATCTTGTTACTTCTACGACTGTGCTTTGTAGCAACAGCAATCCTGAATACACATGGGTAAAAATCAGTGTTAGTATCAAAATAATTCTTTTTTTTTTTAGATATTATAAATGATAGTGATGCTACAGATAAGCACAAAATGACTTGAGAATCTGCTTGCAAATTCCAGGTCATGATCAATCCATCTCTCAACCATACATGATGAAATAGGATCTTTATTAATGAACCAATGACTAAGTTGTCACTAAGGATCAATTCTGATGCAATATTTCCTGCCAGGCAAATGATTCTAAAATCATTTCCCTTGCTGAAAATATTGCATTGAAGTTGCTATTTCACCTGGATTTTTTTTTTCCTTGAAAGCATATGTGATTAGTTTGGAGGACTTAAATTATTCCCTTAAAATGACCTATTGATGTTTATTTTCAAAGCATGTGTGTAAGGCACCAGATCTGAAAGTTTGAATTTCAATTAAGTTTAAATGTAAGTAGAATATTTTCTTCTGAAACATTAGCAAGCATCCAGGCTCGATCAAGCTGCTGAGTCAGCTATTCTGGTCACGGTCTTACAAGCACAGTGTTAAGGAGATTAATATTACTTCTGATTTCTACCCTGAATCTGGGAATCAGTTACAGAAGTTACAGAAATTACATCTGATAATCCTTTATTGCAATAAACATGCAACTCCTGTTGTATTAATGAAGAGAAGAAAAACAGCTCTTTGTGATAGGTTCAGTGCAAAAAGTTTTAATATGCACATTCATATTTTTATCAAAGTTTTGTTCTAACCTTCTGTGATAGGAATGACAATAGAATTATGATACAAATAAATCCATTTCTCACTTCCTTAATATTTTAGTATGAGAAATAGTATTATAGCCTAGTATCAGCACTTTTCTACATTTTGTGATTCAGCTCTCAACTAAACACACACACACACACACAAAAGTACTCAATCAAAAGAAAAGAGGTAAAAGTGTATGTCTGACTATATGCCTTACATGAAGGGAGGTTATCTGAAAAATATACAACTATTCTGAGAATGCACCACATCTTCAGGAAACAAAGCCAAAATGGGATGTGATCCTAGAAAAATGAGAAAGTGAATAAAACCAGGATGATAGATACAGCCATCAAAATTTCTTGAACTGGATTTGGCAGGCTGGATAAGTCCTGGTTCTTGCCCAGATTCTATGTCCAGTTTGTGTTTTGTGTTTGTGTTTTTGCCAGAGGGTTTCCTTTTATGGTTCCAGCAGCAGCAGTTGGCTTCAAACTGACAAAGACAACACTATCTTCTTTTCCCAATCCCTCTTTTTTTTTTTTTTTTTTTGGTGTGTGTTCAAAATCCATAACCCATTCATCTATTTTGACCACAAAATTCCTCGTATGTTAACTTCTCAGAGGAAAAGCTAGTAGGATGGGAGGGAGGCAAATTTTGTTCAGATAAATGGTAGCAAGGAAAGGGTGAATAGGTTTATTCATCACATTTATCCTTGCTGAACCTCCACTTAACCTCTTTCACATAATTTAGAAGCAGCTTTAGGTAAGGCCATCAAATAGCAGGAAGATCTGTTCTGAGAACTGAGCTGACATTTCAACAAAGTGAACATGCAAAAACATTTAAAAGACTAGATGTATCGTTCATAATATTGCCAGGCGCACATGGTTTGATTTCTCCTGCAACGGGTCTATTTTTCTTTTGCCCACCCTGAACAAAACAAAGCCACATCAGTAGTAAGTCTAGGCAAATACAAAAACATAAGGAGATAAGAAGTAAAAAGCCAGTAGGCAGCCCTGGAATTTTGCAAAGTATATAAATATCTTCAAATATAAAGTCCCCCATGTTTATTTATTTCTGCAATTTATATGCCAACAAATTTCTACCAATCTTCCCCACCTCCCAAAAAAGGCAGATTAAAAAAAATGCAGAAGAAGAAGAAGAAGAAGAAGAAGAAGAAGAAGAAGAAGAAGAAGAAGAAGAAGAAGAAGAAGAAGAAGAAGAAGAAGAAGAAGAAGAAGAAGAAGAAGAAGAAGAAGAAGAAGAGGAGGAGGAGGAGGAGGAGGAGGAGGAGGAGGAGGAGCAGCAGCAGCAGCAGCAGCAGCAGCAGCAGCAGCAGCAGCAGCAGCAGCAGCAGCAGCAGCAGCAGGAGCAGCAGGAGCAGCAGGAGGAGGAGGAGCAGGAGCAGGAGCAGGAGGATTAACCAAATCCCCAGAGAAGCAGTTTCCTACTACATGCAGGGAACCAGTCTCCAACATCTTTCTAGAACAGCCAGATCTTCAAAGCTTTCTAGGTCACTAATGGGCTTCAGGGCATCTGGGACCCAGCCACCTTAAACAGAACTGTTGGCCAGCTAATCACAGACATGATAAGAGTGGAGAAATATGCACTCTTATTTTTTTTCCCCCACTCCATTGCCACAAAACAATTCTTAATATAAAGGTTCTTATCCAGGTTTGGCCAGATTTGCCATTTGCCCCCCATAGCCACCTTTGGCACTTACAAAAACCAGCAGGAGCAGGAGCAGAAGCTTTTATTGGCCTTTGCGAGTGCTGGAGAAAGCAGACCAAAGGCAGATTCCCCTGGAGAAGAGGATCATGTTGCTCCCCTGATGCAAAGCACTTTGCTGCTTTAAACTTCCTTGCCAAGGCCAGTCACTCAATGGGCTGCATACCTAATCCAATTGGGGATTGTAATGCAGGTTCGATGTACAAATGCTGTTCATAATTACTTAGAAAAATTTAGTTGGACCTTTGAATCAGGACCATGAAATACAACTAAGACAATGCTGTCTGAGCAGAAGGCAGACAAAGAGAAACAGAGAAGACTACATTGCATAATAAATTTGATATGTTTACAATGGAAGTTTATAGGCATTTATCTGAGAGTGGGTAAATCACACTTTGAAGTAAACATGTATAGGCTGATGCTGTCTGTGTAACAGAGTTATGACACAAACGTGCTGAAGATTAGAAATACAAAAGCCACTTATGTAGTCTGTTGAAACGCACTAAAGAAAGTCTGTTGATTGGAATATAATCCTCAGCCCAATTTATCTATGTGGAACTTGTAATGGAGTTGATAGTTTTAAGCTATCTGAGCAGAACGTCAGCTTTGGCAGTCCACACATCAATTTTAGCAGAACTAGAGGGATCTCTTTCTCCCTCTCCTCTCTAATGCACTAAAGCAAAATTTCCTTGATCAGCACAAAGCATTCGTTCGTGTATTGACGTTTGCAATTCATTACGAGTGTGTGATTTCAAGGTGACTTAAATTTTAATGGCTTCCTTTTTTTTCAGGTTTGAAATTCCTCAAGTGATAGGGCAGAAAGAGAACTGCAGGTCTCTTTTATTAATTTGGAGGTTCACCCTGTGTACCTATAAAATCTACATGCCACAATATGTAACAGTTAAAATTTACAACATTTGCATGGTTCTCCATAGCAACTGAAACAGAAGCAAGCCACTTCCTTCAGAGAGACAGTGTTTTGTTACATCAGACAGTTCTGAGTTTTAGGACACAAACTGCAGTTTTCAACCTGGTCAAGAAAAGGAGAGAATGTTTAGCATGGTTTTAACATCACTGCCTTCCTGGTGCTGACGTCATCCCTTAAAATCATCCACTCTGCAAAGGACATTGTGAAGCGCTGAGTTAAATGAAAGGCCACTGACTTAAGAAATTCTGGTAATCCAAACTGCCTTCCTATTGCTATAATGAGAATCATGTATAGATTACTTTTATGATATCCTTACCAAAATTTCACTCTCTGAATTAACCACAGTTTACTGAAATGCTACGATAAATGTATGCATGGCAAATTCATCCAGATACTACTAGATAACTACTGTTGTCTAGAGCAGAAGAGAAAAGTGGTTTGAGTACTGGCTGTCCTGCAGTGTCTTGATTTACTTCTTCCATGGATAGTTGTTACAACAACTTTTGGCACTGCTGCAAAGTTGTTCTACACTCTACAGAACATTTTGCTCCCATCCACCAGCCAAGCATGCACCATTCCAAGGTCTGATGCCTGTGATTCTGTGGAACTTCTGTAGATCTTTGCAAGTGGGCAGATCACGCTGAGAGTGAGTAAATTCAACTGGTGTTCCAGAGGAAATATGATCAAGATAGCTTTGCAGAATTTCCTCTGGAAAGATAAAATAGATGGTTCCTCGATGGAAGAAATTCCTACTCACCCACCCCTAGAAATCAAGGCATCAGCAGTAATATCTGATGCAATGAGGAGGAAAGAGGAGTGGGTAGACAATGCAGTGGAAGGTCAACCTTTGTATTCCAGCTGAGCAAGAGGAAAAGAGCACTGCTAACTTGAAGAGAACCTTTGCAGGTAAAAGGTGAGGATACTCATGGGGTACAGGTTGGATTTGGAGGCCAGAATAGTGACTGACAATGGCTCTTGAATATATTGGGTATAAAGTTCAGATGCGATGTGATAATGACTCAACTAATCTTCAGTGTTCAGCTCTGGTCACCATCTTTTTTTCTTTAAGGTTTCACTTCCAAGAAATGATAAAGTTTGCTCAAGCTTTTTTTGACTACACATGTGAATGAGTCTTCCAAAATGTGAATCTATCTCCACATTGCCAACCCTTTAGAATGGTGTGATAAATTTTGCCATGGTTACAAAGCATGCCTGTCTCCTCTGAACTTCATGGTAGATTCTAAAAACACTTTTTTTTTTTCAAAAAAAGTGGGAGAAAAATGGATGGAAAGAATGTAAGCAGGCATAGAGTAATTAATCACAATTTAAAAACTGGCATGTGTAGTAAATACTGTAAATGAAAGGCTGTTCTAAAGCAATTAGTTCTAAATCAATATAAGACATTTTGCTTGAGGGAAAACACAGATTAAACTCTTGATAATGTGTCATTATTATTAGGACAGCATTTATATTGCTTACTTTATTATCAATAATTGTAACCTAGTGACACTTTTCCACCACCAATGCTGATGTTGAACAGTTTCACTTCTTTCAATGTCAGCACAGAAGTGCCTCTTGATGATATTGGGTTGACGTTTTTCAGATTAATGGGATAATGTATTGTGAGCTAAGTACAAACTTGCACAAAAACACCAGCCTGGGACACAATGTTAGCCTTCAGACAACATCCTGAGTGATTGTTCCTCTTAATAACAAGGGTATGGTAATCTCTTGAGTTTTATTTTGTTCAGGGCAACCCTCCTGAACTCCTTGGGTTCCATCAGAACAAAGTAGACATAATACATTGGATGTTAAACATTTTCCAAAGCTGCAAATGAATCTCAAGCTCCAACCTTGCAAGCCTAAGAAGTCTTCTTTTATCTTCACTCTTCATGCAGAACAATGGTTTAAGTGCAAATCATGGATAACCTCCCAGCTGCCAGGTTAGAGTCCTTGAGGACTTACCAAGATAACACATTTTCTTAAAAGCCATTCTTCCCACTACAATCTCCAATTTGCTCTGCAGTCTTTGATTTCCTTCCATGTGAAATGACAATAAAAAAGCTGGTAAAGGGAGACATTCAATAATCTGATAAATGTGGCATTATACTGCAGAGGAGGGAAAGAAATGTTGCACAGGGGTGCAGTTTCAGGATAACGCAGGGACCATTTGATCCTCTTTTGCTTTCAGTCATATGATCATTCCTTAGAACCAACTGTGTCTACAATGAGCTCACTGATTTTCTAAACTAAATGACTGACATATTGACATCATAAACAGTAATGTACTAGAAGTGCATACCAAAGGCACTTTTTTCCCCCTTGCAGGCATTCCCATTCCTCTAAAATGTAAGTTTTCTTGCTCTGCCAGTGACACGTGGGCAGCCTTTGTTCTCTGGTTTCTTGCATTGTTAAATGGCATTTAGTTATTGTTAGAAAATATAGGAGATGTTTCGAGAATCCTCGAGATAATACCATGAAACCGGCAGCACAAGATACAATAGTTGTTTCTTCAAAATGGAAAGATCAGCAGAGAATCCTTCCTACTCTGTTCTCCAGTGCAAGGGAGCTTTTCCCTGGCACAGCTGAAAGGAAACCAGGGGATGAAATCAACAGAAGTGGGACTAACTGAATCCAAAATAGTTGTTCTCAAAGGTAGAACATAACTCGTTCCCTCCTTCTTGGTTTGCACTCTTCCTCACCCTCTTGGCACTTCTCTGCATCTTGCCCAATTTCTATGACTTTATTTTTAACATGGTGCCCTGAACTGGACACAGTGGTTGAGACCAAGTATTACTTCCTCCAGTTCAGAAAAGTTCCTCTGTGCAGCTAAAACATTTACCCTCTTGACAGCCACTTCACACTACTAACTTGTGTTCTGCCTGTAATTAACTACAGCGTCACCAACCTTTTCACATGTGTGACAAATTAATTTCCCCCAAATTAAAAGCCTTTGAAAAGATCGTCCATTGACCAAAACTGCCTGTCCAAGACACGTGGGGCGGTGGTAACAGGCTTGATTGCTTATCTGGGAAAGGGATGTGCCCACCCTGATCAACAAAGGTCCACCCCTGTCTTGAAATACTTAGAGGGAACTTGTGCACCACCATTCGTAACCAAAAATTCTAAAACTGGATTTAGATTATGAATCAAGGTGGCTGTGCTCTGCCAAAGGCAACAATGTAAGCCAGATGCATATTTGCAACACCGAGAGGTATTTATTTAATACCCATTTTACATGCAACTGTTGTCAGTGAAGAAGTAGTGCTTCCAGCTGTGAGCAATGTAGCTTAGGGCTGTTTGGAACAGGAGCCAAAAAGATGTTATAGCATAATAAGCAAGATGAAGACAGAGGCTAGAGAAACTCCATTTCACATCTTTTTTTCTGTTTTTGGTCAGATGCCAGCACCTGGAAACAGTAATCTTAACCTGGTGTCTAAATTAGCCCCTCCATAGAAGGCAATGTATTCCACTGATCCTGTAACTTAACCTGCAGACAGTACCCAGAACTCCAACTATTACCCATAATAGGTATGGCACAGACCTGAGAAGAGCTGAGCAGCACACCACAGGCCTGTTCACGTGGAATGGGCTGGCCAACTGACTTCACCGGACTGATAAGCAAATTTATAGTTCTCATATGCTGAACGGGCCACTCAGGGCTCCTTCAATGCTGGAAGAAGGAGATAAGATTTTGCACACCCAGGAACGTGTTTGCCCCGGTCGAAATAAGTAACAACCAGAGGGGTGGGGTGGAGAGTGCTTTCAAGCCTGGCATAATTTCCCTGTGGCATCGTGCCACTCTCACACACACGTCCATAATTCTTCTCCTGCTTGAAACAATCTCTGGCATGCCAGTCTCCTTAATGACCAAGGTACCCCCTGACAGTGCTTAACATTTAAGAGTGCTGGAGCACCACGTTTGCCCAAAGAACCTTTTTCCATTTACCGTACCTCAAAGGCCTTCTAATTTTTCTTCAGAGACAGAAATCCTTTAAGCCTATTGTATCCTTAGGCTACAAATTTACTGAGATTTAGGTTTCCAATAAGAGCATCAAGATGAATGCCACCTTCTCATTTATGAATCAATTTTTGCCCATCGGCTTTTCAGCATTATTACTTTTTATTTTATTTTGCACTCCGAGGGTCCAAACTCAGGAATATATATGCTAGAATAGAGGAGAAACCAAGAGGACATATTTGAAACCTTGACTGGCGAAATATGTGACCCATTTTCTCCCCCTTGGCCATTAAAGTTTCTCCTCATTTACCGCACGCAACCCCACCCCACTCCCAAAGTTGTGTCGTAACAGAATTATGTACCAAACACTGTTATATGATGCTTGCAATTATTTAAACATACTACTTCCCTTACTGTAATTCAGGCAACATAACGTGGTTTACAGCTCTCTCTCTCTTTAGTTTTAAGAAAATAACTTGCTCTAAAGTTGCAAACCTGAACAAATGTAACATTGGCTGATTGAAAAATAAAATTAAATCCCAAACCAAACAGCTCTGCGCTCTAGAAACAACACACTTCACCCTGCGGTACGGGTAAAGCAGTGTTACAAAACTGTCATTCAGCAGTTCTGTGTTTGTCCTGAATCATGAATGGGTAAATGCAAGGCCATTCCCCAAGACAGATTTCAAAGATGCGGACAGTCCTTTTGTTGCAGCCCCGTAAAAAACCATGAAAGCTAGAGTTGAAATTTTCCTCCTCCTCCTGTCTTTCTTTTTGCTACTATTGTTTTGTTGTGGTTAGCTGTCATATCCTTATAAGTTCCTACATCTGCTTAGTCATCTCATCTACATTGACACACAATGGCTTCTGCAGGATCTTGCTGCTTTTGTCAAAAAGATGAAAGCAGTGTTGTGACATCGCAGTGCAAACCCTGTGCCTTTCATGATGCAAGTACAAAAGGGGTGGGGTTTGCATTTCCACGCCACAATGCTGCTTTCATCTTTCTCAACCTCCTCCCATTTCCTTCCCTGCTGGCAAAACCTGTATAGGAGTAGCAATGTGGTCTCATTTTACGACCACAGTACGAAGCGTGATTAACCCATCAAAGAGGGAACTGGAACACAAACCTTCACGCTTTTCTCTCACAGCCTTCTCCTCTTTTAGGTGCAATATGTGAAATGCTGAGTAATTTTTAGCCTTTTAAAAGATGAAGGAACTGTTCCAAGTATTTGTTAAAAGAAGCAAAAGCCTCTTCAATCTATTTGTTCTCTAAAAAGCAACAAACCCCTAGAAAGGGAGTGAGAGAAATGTGCTCGTCTAAGTTAACGATGATCGTAATGCTGAAGCTCTGTCCTGGGAGAGTGGTGGATTTCCGTATTCTCGGGCAAAAGTCTTTCTCTTTCACTCCAGACTGGGAGTGAAAACTCAGTGAGCAAAAGGCAAAAGAGGAGATAACATTCCTGCAAGCTGCAACTTAGCACACACGCTGCATAGCAAGCAGGAGGGAAAGCCGTTTCTAAGATGATCTGAAAGCACGTGAAATAGTTGGCCATTCGGCGAAGCAAAAAAGTGGATCTAGCAGATGAAATAATAAACTCCAGGGACATCAGACCCACGTGCTGCTTAGAAGAGAAGGGGCTTCTGTAGGAAAGGTAACAGGAACAGCATTGCCCGTGATGCTCATGGAAAGCGACTGCGTGCCAGCAAAAGCTGGAGACACGTTGAAACGGTTCAGCGACAGCTCCTTAGAGCTCCCCCTTAGAAGATGCACACACAGCTGCAGTTGAAGGTGGCGATGCATCCTGAATTCCTCTCTTTCCTGAAGGTGTTTCCCATGCAGCGTTTGAGACAAAAATGTTATGCTCCCATAAACAAACACGTACAGTCCCATTGTAAGCAGTTGCGTCCTCTACAAGACACCTTCAGTCCGATTTAATGAAAACTTATACTGATTGTTTAAAATGTATTTTATTTAACTGTACTTGTAGGTCAGTAGTATGTCATTTAATATTCAGCATCAATCTGTCTGTGTGCCTGTGTGTGTGTGTGTGTGTGTGTGCGTACGCGTGCATATGCATTCAGATAAACTGCTTAGAATGGTAATTTATTATCCTCACATACATGCTAAATCTACAAGTTTCCCTACCTTTCCATCAACAAAGAGGGATATTTAATTTAATCCATCATGCATTCCTTGTCTGAAATAAGCAGATAGTAAGTCTTCCTCTCCTACATTTACGCACTTAAAATAATGCTGCTGTCAAGTACCTCCCCAGAAAGGCAGAAAATTACACACTGCCACACATTTCATGTAGCTTTTGACATGCTAATATTTCCATTTCATTTTATGACCACAAAGTAGGCTTTTTTCCTGCCTATAAAAATGTTGTTTGAGAAGAAGTAGAAAAATTCTAAAATATATATTCTGTAAATCAGGTTTTCTAATAAATAATCCAGTGATATGAAGGAAAGGAAAACAACTCCATGCCTGACTCTTGTTTTGTCAAAATCTGGAAAATGTTTGCAATCTGAATAGGAGACACTTAGGAAATATTCAGGAGTTAAAACATCTCTCTCCCTTTTTCTCTCTCTCTCTCTCCCCGCCCCCCCATCCATCCATCTATCTATCTCTATCATCTATTTATTGGATTGGAGCAGTGGGCATCTCAAAAACAAGAAACAATAGAGAAAATATACATGCATATATGGAAAAATCACAATGTAACAAAACAACACAACAGAGAACTGGCAGGGGCTCAACAACCATCTTTACCACAAGCTTGGAGCCAAGGCCAGATTTTCAGGAACTTTTGGAACATATGAAAGGTAGGAACCATGCAGATATCTGGGGATATGCTGTTCCAGAGGGCAGATGCCACCACAGAGAAGACACACTTCCTAGGTCCCGACAGATGACACTGTTTAATATCTGCCTGATCTTACTGGGCAGGCAGCAACTTTTGGAGAAAGGTAGTCTGGCAAATAACCTTATGACGTATTGGATATTTCATATTAGCTGCTGTAATGGAGACAAAGAGGAACTGAGCAAAGTGGGTTTCTTTCTTTTTTAATAGTAATTTTATTAAAGATGACAATTACAACAATAAAAACAAATACAAACTAAAAAAAAAGAGAGAAAAGAGAAAAGAAAGAAAAAATAAGGATATAGTAAAAAGAAAAAGAAAAGAAATATATAAAGAAATGACTCCCTCCTTCATCACAAGTATAAACAATTTTAGTAACTTATCAACTTCTCTTATAATAAAGCAAATGATCTCGTTTTCCCAAATCCCATCTCTTATCTATAAACAAACCCTTTAAGCCTCATCATTTCAGTCCTGATGTCAGCAAAAATCCATTAAGGATTACCAGAGATAACAACATATCTATTTTAACCTTGAATAAATAAACCAACTTTATGTTCCTTCTTTTTACTTCTAATAATCTTGATCTTTAGTCCAAATAATGCTGTAGAACTTGATTACTTTTCATTTTTTCTTTGTCCCCTTTCACAAAATTCTTCAAAAGTTTAAAGCTCTTTTGTAAATCCAATATAGGAAAATTATCCAGGCCACTCTCTTAGTTTGTTACTTGTACATCCCTTTTAATTATTAAGACATCAGCTGGGTTTTTTTGTATGTCCAGTACAGCGTCTTTTTCCATGTCATTCTTGTAGCTTGTCATTTTAAAATCCACTTTCAACTCAGTCTGTGTTGTGTTCCTTTTCCATAACATCTTTTAACAGAGTCTATCTATAGAGGCGGACACTCTTAAAACTAACTTTTGGGTCCATTGTTCAAAAATATCCTTCAATATGTCCAATGTTAAAATATTTTGCTTCATTCTGTATTTGTAAGTTGAGTTTGAGTGTTCTTCTCCTTTAATTCTAATGTTTAGTTCCTTCTAGTTCCCTCTAGTATCCAGTTTTTAAATAATTCAAAACAAAAGCATTTTCCCACAGTAAGGATTCTTTATAATTAATTCCAACATCTTATTTCAAATTTATCTGGACCCTTAGTCTGTTTGTAACTTTCTAAAATCAAAGTTTTAATTGTCCTTTTGCTGCTTATTCAAAAAAAAAAAAAAGTCCTTAAACTTTTATTTAAAACTTCTTTTGCTAAGGGTTGAAGGAAATTCACCCAATGCTGTAAAATTTGTCAATTCAAAGGTTCCTAATAGCTGAAAAGTGGTTAATAAGCAATTTCTGAAAGTGTTTAGAAAAGGAAGTATGGGAACTTAGTGTTCTTTTGAAGGTGCTGACTGCGGTTTGAGCAAGTTGGCTATTTCCTCATCTCCCAGGGCTCTAAACCTGCTGGAGACTGCTGTCTTGTGGTCTCCTCATGAAGAGCAACTATCTGGAGCATTTGTGGGCAATCTCTCCTTGTCTGGAGAGAAATTACAAGGAGCTGGTCCACTCGGTGGCTCTTCATTCTGCCGCGGTCATTGGCTCCACTTTTCATGGAGATGTCTTCAATTTGCCATTTCTTCCCTGGAAGTCAAGAAGATTTTTGTACTAGGAAAGGAATGTTCAATTACTGGATAAGCAAAACAATGCCAAAACATGTTACTTTTTTTGGTAATCCTCTAATTACTCACATTGGAATAGGTTTAGTAGGGTAGAATTATCAGTGAACTGACAAATCCCGGAGCCAAAATTCATGCATCATACAGAGCAATACGTTAAACAATGCAGAGTCCTTTCTGTAGGTTGCAAGCTGACAGAATCATAACGGAAGGGAGCTGTCTTTAGCCATGTGAAATTTGGCCTTCAGGAGGAACTTCTTTTGCAATCAAGGTTGTGCTACAGCTTCCTCTGACATAGAGATGGTGAAGCTTTCTAAGGACAACTGTTCCCTACAAGTTCATAGCATTGGGAGAAAGATTCATGGACATATCTGAGCCATAAATAAAGCAGGTTTCTGACATTCAAGCAGCACTACAATTTTTCACTGGAGAAGCAAGAATTGTCCAGGCAGCTGCCAAGCCTCTCAAAGATGTAGTTTCTTGGATTAACCCCTTCTTTCCACCTGTTTCACATTATAATCCCTCCATCACAGTTTTATGGCTTGGAAAACAAAGAAGCCAGCCTTGCACTTGACACAACACAAGAAATATTACCTGTTGACAAAATAGTTGAACGATCAGGAAGCAATATTTTTAAAATTACAGATAGAATTAAGCAAGCCACTGTCAAAGGTCCAAAAGTGGGTAGGTGAGAGAGAAAAGGAGGACACATTAAAGGGATGCAGACACCTATGGCTGGGAACTATAATCCATGAGTGGGGAAATGGGGCTAAGTTGTATATAAAGTTGGAAGGCATTTACAGAAATTTACTGGGGAGGGATTCCTCATAAAAACCACTGTGATCGTTCAGTCTTTAAATATTGCATTGCAATAAATGTGCATTATGTTTTACTTGGTCAGTCCAAAAATCTCAAGTAGGAGTTAAGCTGCAGTTGGATCCTGAAACATTGATGGTGGATACTGTTCCTCTCTCAATATCTCAGTCATTAAGAAATGTATCATACTGAAATATATTTGACTTCTTTTCCACTCTGAATGAAAAAGATGTGTGATTTTCACATACATATGAAATCAGTTGCATCAGAGGAATTTGATGCCAAACAAGCAAAACATTTCAAAAGCTGCTGCTGGAATTTCTCAGTGGGATGGTATCCATCCAAGTGAGTTTGGTCCTCTGTGGATCCAGGTTTGCAAATGTTTACAGGCATCTTCAGAGCCTCCAAATGTATTTGATTACCTCAAAAACAATGGAAGAATCAGGGAAATAGCCATGAAAGGATGCACAATAAAGCTCATTTCCCCTCTACGAGTATTACTTTGTAGCTTGTCTTTTTAAAGTTATTTCATTTATTTTTGTAGGCCCAGATGTTTGCCCTTCAACCAAAAAAGTAAATAAAACATAATAATGGTAAAATACTTCAGCAGTTATAGTATTTCATATTATTTATTAAAAAATTCAGTACTTTGCTAACTTAGTTTTCCATATAAGAAGATGTCTTATATCAAAGGAACAACATCCCACTCAGAAACCTGAGATAAGTAGCTAATATACTTCTTTATCTAAAGGTATTAATGCACCAAGAGACTTGCAGCCTCCCTAGCTTTATGGATGGAGAGGAGGAGGAGGAAGAAGAGGAAGAGGAGGAGGAACAACAGCTGCAACAGCTCCTCAATGTATAGGTCCACATGGACATTTGGAAACACAGCAGTTAACTGAATGCTCATTGTGTCTCTCAGTTGTTCTCACAAATGCTAGCCTGGCAGCCATTTGTTAAGGACACCAACAGTGGAAAACTGGAGTAGAACAGTGCATCAATTCCCACGTTCCCACGCTCAGATTTTCATGCATCTTTTTTCAAAGAGTTGGAAGCAAGCATTTGGGCTACTGGATGCAATGCCTACTAAGTGCCCCAACTGGGATCCTCAGAGTCAGAACCCAGAATAATATTTGATACACAGTTCCTTTGCCTCTGCTAAACACATCCATCTTCCTCATTAATTGGGTCTTCCGTGACAATCCTGTTTCTATGCTGAAGCCCCCTTTTTCCCCCTAACACTCAACGGAAATCATCATTCTTGTAATTTGAGACCATTATTTCATCTTCTGTAATCTGGGACCACGGAAAGTAGGTCATAGCTTTTTTTGCATGTGAAATTTCTTTAGGTACTGAAATACTTTTGACAGAGAAAATTTCAGTAAGAGGAAGACAGAGATAATGCAAGGAATTTTTCTCCATCTATTTATTCATCTCACATACCTACTAGCCCTGACAAGGATCACAATGTTCATACTGACTTCCCTGTATTCATCCAGTCTAATTTAAACTCTGCTTTAAAGGAACTTAAATCTAATTTAAACTCTAATTTAAAATGACAATCCAGTTGATACTTTTATATTTACATTTGGCACTGTTTAAACTGCTCACCTGTCTTCTTTCTATCCTTTCTCTCCCCGCCCCTACAAAAAAAATCTTATCACTTTCAACAGGAAGTCTTAGAACAACAGTTCAAATTCTGAAGAAGGCACTTGCTTCTTTTGATCTCAAATATTGTACAGTGTCTGAGGAACTCAAAAGCATGGTCAGTTTGAAGGCTTCTAATCTTTCTGCTGATGCTGGAGAAGGAAGGGAAAAGACTACTGTCTCACCCTCACTCACTGACAAAAATTCAGTTGAAATGCTATCCGTCCATCCATCCATCTTGCCATCTCTATGCGTGTTGTATGTTATAATACTGGTTTGTAACTGGTTACAGCTGCTGGGACAAGTTGCAATCTCAACTGGTTTAGTTTGATCTGCCTACCTTAGATTAACACTGTCTATTTCTTAACTAGGAACTGATATCAAAACTCATCCATTCCTGTAGTGATAAATCCCTAATAAATACAGACTCCCAAAAGTGATGATTGGATGTTGGACTATACTGCTCATGTGGAAATGTTGTGTTTCTGTGAGTTCAGACTCTACCACTACAGTCTCCTAGGAATTGGCAGCTATTTCCACATTCTTAAAAACATGTTTAAAAAATATCAAACCACGTATTGTTCTCAGTTACTAAAATGATTTCATAAGCAGTGTTCTGAATATGTACCAAAGGTTCTACATTTTACCTTTCTGTTGTTCGGTACTTGATTTTATTTTTTTTTCCTGAAAAAAATTCTTTGGTGGAAGGCTATAATGCTAAGGTATTTTTCATGTCAAATTTGTTTCTCCAAACACGTATTTTGTAATAATATCTCATCTTCAAGCACAGCTCCCATATTTCTATTAATGTTTTAATTTGAGCCACCTGCTCACAGTTTAATCCAGTGGGAGCCATTCCTATGGTAGACAAGAATTGCTTAAACATAATTCAATTGCTTGAAATTCAGCTATTGTACAAAAAGGACTGCAAAAATCCTTGCATCCCTTTTTTATTAAAAATGCAAATGCTTAATAAACCATATTAAAATATAATTCAACAGTTACACCCTAACTCCCCAAAATTAAAGATAGGTGCGCTCACCAGCAGAAAAACAGATATGCTATGATAACTGCTAACCAATATGAAATTGTTAAGTTTTAAGATTTCAATAACTTACTGAAGAGAGTATTTTTATCCACTTCCTGTAATTAAAGTGTCTAATTAAAAGAGAGAGCTTTTCTCATCTACATTTTAAGCTTTTACTCAGCCCTTGAATAAAATGCTTGTCTGACAGATATACAGACTTGGTACACTTCCAGAGGAAAGGTTCCTCACTTCCAAATCAAACTGGAATTAGAACTTTTTTATGTATAAGTTACCTCATTCTGAAATAATTTCCAGTGTGATCTAGCATTCTGTTACGCTCACAGATTTAATCCCTTTGAGGAGAAAAAAAATATGGAAACTTTGTTAGCTATTGGGCTAAAGATTCAAGCATGCCATTCCAGTTAATCAATGCTGAATTATAATTCTTTACAAAATAACTTTAATACACCTAGAGTTAAGAAATAAGAATGTAATTGATACATCAGCCTCTATGTCTTCTCCTTGTCTTCTCATTAATTGAAAAGCAGAAATTTAAGAACTGATCCTACTCTTTTCTCAACCTACAGTGTGGAAGAACTGATGCCAGACACTATCTCCTTACATTTTTTCCAATGTTTAAACCACTCATGATGAAAAGGAGATTTTACCTATTCCATGTTTCTAACCACATGTTCAATATTTAGAGCAGCTCAAGAGCTGATTGAAGCATATTCCCTTCCACTGTAAGAGGAGGAACAGAGATGAAGGGGGAAAAGTGGAAGGGGGGGGGGGTCCTGATATCTGTTACCCACAATTCTTTATCAACCCGATTAGGCTGCTACAATACTTATTTACATTTCCCAATGTGGCTATTGTTTTATTGTTATTACTAAAACTTTCAGCTGTTTGTCACATAAACCCAGCAAGTAAACCAACTTCCTCCAACAGAAATCGGGCTCCATGAGTCCATCAGCCCCCAGGTCAGGAAAACTAGGGACAGACTACCTGAAAAGCAATGGGACTCCTTCTAGTTGTCTTTGGCTATAAATGGAGGACGTCACAGGAAGACCTCTAAGTTGGGCCGTTGGATTTTTCCATCCACCTTCTTTCTTTTTGGATGGTTCTTTGTTTTGTTCTTTTCCACTTGTTTCCATGTCACTCATTTGTATCTAGGTCAATATACTATTAATGCTCATCACAACTTTTTTGCTAGTAATTAGGCTCAGTTACAGTGGCAATGAATGCACCCTTGGAAAACCTGAAGGACCAGGTTAGGGACAGATTGTCATGGGAAAATTATCTATGTGGTCACAAAGAGTTAACACTGACTTGATGACAATCAATCAGTTAATTGGGAACAGTGAGTCAGATCTATAGTTCAGGAAGCAGGCATCACAAACCAGGTAGTGTGGTTCCTCATTAAAGATATAGGGAAGTGACATCAAGGCTGCAGTCAAGATCAAGGGCTGGTGGCATAGTCTTCTACTGCAGATGGTAAGCCAAGCATATCACCAGTTAATGCATGGGTGGGTCACATTGGGAAGTCATACTAGATGAAGAGCAATTCCATACCCTATGAGGCATTTGTAGCTATCAGCAATAAAGTTTTGGCCTAAGTGCACATGAATTAAAAATTAAGTCATTGAGAAATAACTATAGTCTGTCCTGTAGCTGCTTTTGCATCCTTCACACGTTATTGAAGATCTGTGGACAGAATGTCTTTTATTACTTCTGAAAAGCCCTTCTAGTAAAGCTAATTAACTGTTTTCTTAAAATTCATGTTAGCAGGGAATGAGATTAAGTAGACCCTCAAAATCACCATGACCCTCTTCATCCTCTCCCTCATTAACACACACCATCCACCACCACACAGTGTAACACTGGTTGGAAAACTCCTTCCCTTTCTGAATCTGATGTACTTTTCAAAGTAGAAATCTAAACCACTGATAAAGTGGAACCCTCCAAGGTTAATTTATTCTCCTAATTTGAACATTGTCAAAGCGTTTAATTTTCTTTTGAATTGCTTTTGTTGGTCTTCGTTTTTAAAGGAACATTTAACAGAATGCTAATAAAACAGCCCAGCATGGTGGAAGAAAAGTCAGACGCAAACTTTGAATCTCATAAACTAACCTTCAAATGACTTTAAAGCTGCTGCTAACACTGAAACCCTACTAGCTACCTGTATATTTTTATTGAAGGACAGTAGCTTCACTCCATTAGTTAATGACTAAGCTGAACTTGCCAGAACCCATTCACATTCCCTGCAACTGAAAAGTGGCTGGATTTCAAGGGTTTTCCAGCTGATAATGATCAAGCCAGCTCCTTTTGTTCCATGTTTGCAAAACCAATATGCTTAAAAAAACAACAACAACCCAACACTTGAATTTTATTGGCTTCTCTATTGAAAATGCAAGCCTTATCTTCTAAGGCCATTGCTTTGTCACAGCAAATTTATTTTCTCTTGCTGAAGTGGATTCTGCATATTACATTCAATTCTCCTTCCCCAAACAAGGCTTTAACTTAGGGAGCAGATGCTAACTTAAGAATTTGTTCAGGATAAAAATCAATTAAGGACACACCAACAGTAGATTTATCACCTCAGCTGTGCAGTGGTGGAAACAACTATTACTCAGGTTAAAACTTAAATGCCAGAATTAGCCTGTTATTCCAAGTCACCCCAGGGATAGCTATGCTATGCCATGAACTGCCCCTTTATTATTTTTAAACAGAGTAATACAAGACTGTGTTTATAATTTTATACTACACAGTCTTACCATATTACAGATTGTGCCTTAGATGGCAGACATCAACTTTGTTCTAAAACATCATAGCCTTTGCTGATAGATCTATGCCTATATCATCCATTTTCCCATGGAATGTCAACATTAGTATGGAGGTGACTTCCCTAATATGAGACACAAATATAATCAATTGTCCGGCTGTCTTTTTCATAGCACAATCTAGTGGGCTTCATCATTTTCAGACCCATCCCCACTTCAGAGACCTAAAATATAATTGTTGACAATATTCTATCCACAAAGATGCTTCCCAATCAGCTATGTGGAGCAATTTGCACCATCCTACAGTATCTATACCTTAACTGTTCCAGTAACCACATGGAACCCAGTTGCTGCTGTCATCCTAGCTGGACGTTATTCATTCTCTAGCAGGAAGCAAGCTCAATTTATCACTCAGGAGAAGGGGGAACTCCCTACACTTGATGAATACCTCTTCTACATACAATCCACACAAATTATGTTCAGTGTTAAGGAAGCACCAAGAGCTCAGGGAGCTGCTAAGATCTTGTTGAACGTGCTGGCTATCCTCCAGATGACAGCAGCACATCAATCTGTGCAGAATCGCCTCCCAATTCTCATTGAATCTGATGAAAGAGAATTTGCTTTCAAAGTTTTCTTTCAAAGGACAAGTGCATTTGAGTGAAATTCCCATGAATGGAGTGTGATGTTCCTGCACCTATTTAATTATGAGGTGTCTGAGAGATTAATGCGTGCAAATGTCCTGTCTTTAATTTCACAATCCCCTTTGCAGTGATCTGTAGCTTCCCTGGTTTGAACACTTCTAAGGAACAGAAGATTTGCCTTTGGAGAAACCTGAGCTTATGCATCCCTGCTCAGTCAAGAAGCTCTTTTGGTGTGTGTAAGCCAATCAGTTCCCCCAGACTCAGATATAAAATAAGGTTATAATGATCCATTGATTCTTGGGTGGGGGGGAGCAATTTAAATGTGATAATAAATAGTCTTTTATAGTGACCATTTGTAGGACCCTTTGTGGGATGTAATAACAACCTCTATTATATTCTATGTAAGATGTACAGAGTCCCCAGTTTAAGAACAAATTCCATTCCCAAGGTCTGTCCTTAAGTCGAATTTGTACATAAGCCAGAACAGCATTATTGCATAATACTGTATAACTAGTGTTGTGTAATTAACTTGAACCGTTATGTATTTAACTTAAATTTTGCTACAAAAGGCTTTGTTCTTAACTATGGATTGTCCACAAATCAGGTGTTGTAAACCCAGGGACTACCTGTACTCCAAAGCAAACGAAACCAAAACAAGCAAAAGGAGGATCAGGAAAGGAAGGTAGCTGCCTAATAAGTTATTAACTTACACACTTTGAGCACGTGAGGATTCATTTTTTCCAAAATGGACCGGATGGAGTGATGGAACACTGCAGTAACTTGGGTTGAAAATCAACTCTTTGGATCATTCGTAAGTCCTGCAGAACTTCTCCAATTCCTCAATTCATCTAATCTCACACTGTACAGTATGAGACGGCCTAAATTCTAATCCAAAAAATGTCAGATAATGTGAGAATTTAACACCATCACTTGCTCTCAGTAAGCCATCTGCAAATGCACCTGTACTCTGTAGAGTCAATTTAGGTCCTGCACAGCTCAACCACAATTGTTTTTCAGAATATATAACACTAGAATCTCTTTTACTTTTTCAAGTTTTCACTTGAAGTTTCAGATGTTATTAATATTCCACATTATTCTTCTCTTATATGACCACCAACCATCAAACTGAATAAGAAGCTGAATATCATCATCACTTAAAAACATCTCCATGCTTGTTTGAAAATATGTGATATATAGAACAATCTACATACAAATAGTAAACCAGAAGAATGATATAGATAATTTTCTTATACTGGATGTACAAAAGAGACCTGTTAAAACTTTGAAGGATTCTGTGACAAGAGACAAAGAAAAAATGAAAATAAATCAAGTTCTAGGACATTATTTGAGGCAATTAAAAACTAAAACTGTCAGGAGTAAGGCAAGAAATTTAAACCTGGTTTATTTGATCAAGGGTAAAATAGAAGTGTTGTTATCTCTAACAATCAATAATGGATCTTTTCTGAATGATGAGATTTTAAGGCTTTGTTTTTAGATAAGAAATGAGATATGGGACTATTTTTGTATTTGAATTCTAGTTTAAAATAGATATGTTATTTCTGGCATCCCTTAATGTACTTTGGCTGATTAGGATTGAATGACAAAGTTTTAAGACTTGTTTATAAATGAGATGAAATACGGCATGAAGAGATTCTTTGTTGATTTTTTTTTTAAAGAAGGTGATGAGTTGTTTTAAAAAAATACACTTGGTGTAATGTGGGGGGAAATATTTATTTATCTGTTTATCAGATTTATACGGCCACCCATATAAAAAAAGTGATTCTGGCCAGCGTACAACAATTAATTAAAACAATAAATATATAACAACAATTGTCATTAAAAATATAAAAGCCACAAGGCACAAGAGAGAGTTAATGTTAACTGCAATGGTGGAGTCATCTTAGGATCTCAAGTCTCCTGGGAGCCCCAGGCCTGATGACACAGCCAGGTCTTGAGGGACCTCTGGACCATTAACAGGGATGGAGCTAATCTTACCTCGGGGGGGGGGAGAATATTCCATAAGGCGGGTGCTACGGTAGAGAAGGCCTGCCTCCTGCGACCCACCAAGTGTAGTTCCCTAGCAGACAGGATCCGCGGCATGCCTTCTCTACCAGATCTGATGGGATCGGTAGATGTAATCAGGGAGAGGTGGTCCCTCGGATGACCCAGCCCCATGCCATGAAGGGCTTTAAAGGTCAAAACCAGCACCTTGAATTGGACCCAGAAGCAAACTGGCAGCCAATGCTGCTTGCAGAGCAGATGTGTAACATGTGCTGTTCTAGAAGAACACGTAGCTCCCCACACCACTGCATTCTGCACCAGCTGAAGCTTCCAGGGACTCTTCAAGGACATCCCCATGCAGACCCATTACAATAGTCGAATCGGGAGGTGACTAGGGCATGAGTGACTGACCAGCAGATCCCCCTGGTCCAGGAACAGGTGCAACTGGTGCACAACACAAAGCTACACAAAGGCCCTCCTAGCTGCAACTGCCACCTGCTCCTCAAGCAGGAGTTGAAAGTCCAGGAGGACCCCTGGATTGTGTATTGGGTCGGTCTGGGGCAGTGCAACCCCGTCCAGCACCAAAGATGGCACACTACTAGGACTGGCAGGACCCCAAACCCAAAGCCACTCAGTCTTGCCAGGGTTCAGCTGAAGCCTGCGGTTCCCCATCGAGACCCTCACAACCTCCAGACACTAGGATAAGGTGTTCACAGCACTGCTCAACTTGCTAGAGTCAGAGATATATAGTTGGGTATCATCGGCATACTGATAATACCTCACCCCATGGTGACAGATGAGCTCACCCAGTGGCCTCATGTAGATATTAAATAGGAGCAGAGAGAGCACCGACCCCTGCAGCACCCCATATAGTAGGGGCCGAGGGTTGGATCTCTGCTCCCCAATCACCACTGACTGGAATCAGCTCTGGAGAAAGGAGGTGAACCAGCACAATCCTCTGAGCTGATCCAGAAGGATACCATGGTCAGTGGTAGTGAAAGCCACAGAGAGGTGAAGCATGGCAAGAATGGATGCACAACCCTCATCCCGCCCTCGCACAGGTCACCCAAAAGAGCAATCAATGATGTTTCCATCCCATACCCAGGTCTGAATCCTGGCTGAAAGGGATCCAGATAATCTGCTTCATCCAAGGTCCTCTGAAGCTGCCGTGCAACCACCTTCTCAATCACTTTCCCCAAAAAGGGCAGGTTAGATACTAGATGAAAATTGTCCAGTATAATGGGGTCCACTGATGGCTTCTTGAGGAGGGGGCAAACCAAGGCCTCCTTAAGGGGCGAAGGAACAACCACCTCGCTCAAGGAAGAATTCACCACCACTAGAACCCACTCACATGGCACCCTCCGGGCCACTTTCACAAGCCAGGAGGGGCAGGGATCTAGAGAGCAGGTGGCTGAGCTCACAGTCCTAAGGATCCTGTCCACTTCGTCAGGTCCAATAGCCTCAAACCATTCCCAGATGACCAGGCAAGACTCCTCCCCAGGCATCTCCTCCAGGGTTGTAACAAGGCCAGCATCCAACTCCAAGTGGATCCAAGTGATGTTGTTGCTGACAAATTCTTCCACATGCCCCTGTAAGAGGTTCTCTGAGCCCCCCGTACCCAAGAGGGCTTGTATCACTTCTTTACTTCTTGTCAAGTTACTTCTTTATATATATATATATATATATATATATATATATATATATATATATATATTCCTTTTTCCTTTCTTTTTTCTCTGCTATATTTATATATTTTTACTTTTTTTATTTTTGACTGAATTTTATGTTTTTGTTTTTGTTCTTAATTTTTTGTTGTTTCTGTTAGTTTTTATCTGTATAATTGTAATCTCTAATAAAATTATTATTTACAAAAAATACAATTTGGTTTAAAACAGTTTTGTTTTTGTTTTTTTGGTGGTTCCAAAATCAAAAACCTTTGAAGTTGCTTTTTTTCCCCCATCCCCTGGCCCATAACCCCTAATGTATCAAAGGAAGGAAAGTGGTTTTAAACAGCCTATGTTGTGCCCCATTTTAAAGCCTAAATCTCTCTTTAAACAGCACAGTGAAGTTCAGGCTTGATGTGGAGTCAACTGACTTGAAGAACAGAGAAAAGAACTAACAGCTATACTATATTTGTTGTCTAAAGCTCTGAATCTTTGAAGGCTTCTTACCTGCTTCTAACTCATATGTAACAAAACATTCTCCTTCCTTCCTTCTTTCCTTCCTTCTTTCCTTCTTTCCTTCTTTCCTTCTTTCCTTCCTTCCTTCCTTCCTTCCTTCCTTCCCTCCCCTTCTTTCTTTCTTTCTTTCTTTCTTTCTTTCTTTCTTTCTTTCTTTCTTTCTTTCTTTCTTTCTTTCTTTCTTTCTTTCTCTCTCTCTCTCTCTCTCTCTTTCTTTCTTTCTTTCTTTCTTTATTTATTTCTTTCTTTCTTTCTTTCTTTCTTTTTTTCTTTCTTTCTTTCTTTCTCTCCCTTTTTGTTTTATGGTGGTGGTGGGGACATTGTGCTGTAAAGGGAACTGAAAACCTACAGATTCGTCCCTCATGTAACCAGGGTACTTCAAAATCAAAAGTTCATTGTCTTTGGCTTATCTTCTTGGTATCATCTTATCATCTTATCATAATCTCCAAGTGCTTATCTGTTCGGAATTGTAATGGATAATAACAATAAAAATATAAGCTAGCGCTAATGACTAGACGCTGCAGCTATATACTTTCAGCTGTGACATAAAATAGAAAATTGATGTAGTGCATTCCCTCTTGGTGTAACTCTTTGGAATTGGATTTCTGTCAAAACTAAAATGTTCAGACTCAACAAAAAGTTATGTAGGTATAAAAAGGATTAGCAAGGAAGAAAATAGGGCCTGCAACAGACTTCAGCTAAATCACTGTGAAATGGACAAAAAAAAAATGCCGTCCAAAGCAAGCTTATGTAAGGAAAGTACAACTCAGTGCAAAGGGAACTGAGAACACTTACACAATGGAGTTGCAAGATTAAAAGATGGGCTCATGTTTATTTTATTCATTTGTTGTTGTTGTTCAGTCGTTAAGTCGTGTCCGACTCTTCGTGACCCCATGGACCATATTGCGCCAGGCCTTCCTGTCCTTCACTGCCTCCCGGAGTTTGCTCAGTTTCATGCTCATTGCTTCAGGGATGCTCTCTAACCATCTCATCCTAGTGGAAATTCTTCCCCATCTGTTTATTGAAGTGGAGAGATAAACATGACTACCTGGGGCACAGTGTGCTGTATGTACTTGCTCTTTTAGGATTGACCCGTTTATTCAGATTTTACTGAATAATTTATGTATTTAATAAATAAATAAATACTATTTTTAATGCAATGTTTGGACAACACATTTAAGCAAATGGGGTGACAAAGTGGGAGGATGAGGCACTGCAAATACCATAGAATCATAGAATCACAGGGTCGGAAGTGACCTTGGAGGTCTTCTAATTCAGCCCCCTGCCCAAGTTTGGCTTTCAATATAGTTTGTACAGTCTAACTTCTTCCACGTGCATTTTGGTAGTTCCTAAACTTTTGGGCAGGCAATATGCAGAATGATCATGGCTTGGTTTTCTCTGCTAATTGGTTAGGTGCCATTAAGTCAGGTCTGGTGGTTGCATGGAGAAATATCTTCCACCTTGATTTGCCTTTGGAAGATCTGCAGATACTCCAAGGCTGTTCCAGTGGTAGCCCTGATTCCACCTGTCCATCTTCATCATTATCTTCCTCTTCTTTTACTTCCCTCAACTTTGCTAAGCACAATCTTTTTTCTTTTTTTTCCTCCTATTCTGGCATATCTTCATGTTACACACCCAAAGTGTGACTTTCTGCTTGGTGATAATGACCTCTAGGGGCAATTATTCTTTATTTGGCCCTGAAAGGGTTGATTGGTTCTTGGATTCCACAATATTCTTACTAATCATCTTCAAAATATGAAGGTGTATATCTAGACATATTTTGAACTTTAATCATAATTAAACCACCTTTGCAGAAATGTTCCTAATAATACTGGAAACTATAGTATGATTTAACTCCCCTGACATCATTTCACCAAGCTGTCTAGCATTAGACTTATTAAAATGTGGTGTATTTATCATCTATAATTACCCAGATAATTTGTAATGTACTAAGGTGGAGAGCTGAAGAGTGATGGAAAGAAGGAATGGAGTTTGGAAAGCAATATTCAAGCTAACCTTTTAAGACTACCTCCAAGAATAATGAGGCTTAAGATAAAGCAAGAGAGAGAGACCCTGAGGAATTTTAAAACTTTGTTTTATGTCATAATCAGAAATTATCTTGAAATCCCAACTGTGTTGTTGTTGTTGTTGTCTGCCTGTCTTCCTTCCTTCCTTCCTTCCTTCCTTCCTTCCTTCCTTCCTTCCTTCCTTCCTTCCTTCCTTCCTTCCTCTTCCTCTTCCTCTTCCTCTTCCCCTTCCTTCCTTCCTTCCTTCCTTCCTTCCTTCCTTCCTTCCTTCCTTCCTTCCTTCCTTCCTTCCTTCCTTCCTTTCTTTCTTTCTTTCTTTCTTTCTTTCTTTCTTTCTTTCTTTCTTTCTTTCTTTCTTTCTTTCTTTCTGCTTTGCCCCACTGTTCTCACTAGAAATTTGATAGATTTTTTTTTTACCTACTTCATAAACAATAATTGATGAGCATAAATATAATTCTGGCTCTTACATCAGTGGATTAATTGGATAGGTACCTATATCATTTCCTATCATCCTTTAAATACAGTATATCTAGTTCTTTGTTATCTCGTTGAAAATGAATAAATATCTTATGTTGCTTACAGGTATCAACATGTAATGTCATCCAGCAGCCTCATGAACACTCACCTTTCTCTGACTCTTCACTAGGGAACGAGTCCTCTTCCCACCCCCACCATATCTCCCAGATCAGGCTGTTACGTTGTTATCTGAATTGTACATAATTGAAAGTTGTATTTTGCAGCTTAACAGTGTGTTGTCAGTCTGTGGTCTTACACTGCCATGAAAAAGTCACACACCAGAAGTCCTAGGTGGCAGCAATTTTACGGGCTGCTTAAACTATATTTTAACCCCCATTTAAAATCTTTTGAATAGATCGTAAGGTAAAGTTTAAGAAGATTTCAAGTAAAGCTGCACCCAAGTGACTACATCCATACTGTATTCTGAAGTCTTCTTCCCAGACGTTTCTTCACTTTCTAGAATTCCCAGACAGTCCTCCACTGAATTAGTGACTAAGGCCGATTCAGTTTAGTGTTTTAGATCAGCCAAGGTCCCCAGCATGCTGTCATCTGCTGTAGACAAAAATACATGAACACATCTATGTGGTTTCTCGGCAACAAGACTGAGGTGGTTGCTATTGACTTTTCTGTGGATTTTTTTATCTTCCCAGTTTAGCCAACTCCCCTGTAACTCCAGTCTCAGGTGGTCTCCAATCTAAGTACTAACTACGGTTGGCCTTGCTCAGCTTCTGAGATTAGACAAGTCAGCCTAGGTGATCCACATATAAAATCCTTTCCACTAAGCTTAAACTGCATAATCAGTATCTCATTGTCTCACATAATACCGAATGACTAGTTTTCATGTACAACCTGAGAACTGATCATGGAGCTCAGGTCTACATTCATGAGATTTCATATATGTTTAACCGCCATATACTTTAGAGTCCTGTATATTTGTCTAGCAGATCCAATGACTATCCATAAATAAGATGAGCGGGAACAAATTGTAGCTTTCATTTATGGGGGAAAAAGTTTTCTGAACTGACCCAGTATCATTTATCTCACACTTCCACCACTTAATCTGAAAGAACCTTTGAGACAATTACATGCATATCCATTGCTCTACTTGTATTGTTATTAAAATTATGTGGAGCAAAATAAGTCATTATACTGAACCATTATATATCGAACTTGAGAACATGACTGAAATGTATCCAATTGACAGGTTTTCTTACTATTCAAATATGTTAATGTGTCCCTTTGATATTGCATAAAAATATCAACATCATTTGGCCATAAAACAAAATGATTCTACCTTTGCATATTAGATCATAAACAAAATACAAAGTTACAATTTGTAGAGCAGATGCAATAAAGTCATGTTGTCAGTGAACAATTAATCACGGAGTGTTGTGCTATTTGCTGAGGCAATTAATATTTTATGCAATTTTGAGCATGCAAATTTGAGATAGTGAAAGGCAATGGCAACATTACTCAAATTTCTGTGAACATTTTCCCCATTACCACATTACCAGCAAAAACAATCAGTGATCTGGTTTGTATGTTAGCTAAACAGAAGGGCGATGCTATGTCTTTAGACTTGTGGAGGATACCCCTGGCCTTAAAAGACACCCAGTGAGGAAATAGCTTCTTCCCTGTAACATATTAAATAACTACACAGTGGCAAACTGATATTTGCACATGTAGCTTCTTTAAGGATGATTCACAGACAGAAGCACAGTTGCATTCTTGTACTGACAAAAAGCACATTCAACTGGACTCAGTCTCAATCTTTCTTCAGGCTGTCCTTAGGCTGATAGGGGAATAGACAAATGAAGTCAGACCCATTAGGCACACCCATTTCTTGCAATGTGATGAGAAAATTATCCAACTGGGAAGGAAGAGCTAGTTGTCCTTAGATAACCGGTTACACAGCCAAGTTGTTACATTTTGCAGAAAAGATTCAGGAAAGATGAAATCAATTCAGAAGACTAACTATAACAGTGGCCCAGTTCATTAACATATCAGGAACCTGCATGACGGAAGAGCATTCTCAGTCACCCCAGCAGAACATCACATTCATAAGCCCACAAGTGTTTATGTGCGACAAACTGATTTATGTGATCTTTGTTCCTTTCCAGGAAGCAGAAGCAGAAGCAGAAGCAGAAGCAGAAGCAGAAGCAGAAGCAGAAGCAGAAGCAGAAGAAGAAGAAGAAGAAGAAGAAGAAGAAGAAGAAGAAGAAGAAGAAGAAGAAGAAGAAGAAGAAGAAGAAGAAGAAGAAGAAGAAGAAGAAGAAGAAGAAACAAAACAAAACAAAACAAAACAAAACACAAATGAGGCTATTATCCATACAGATGACCACTCACATGTGAGATACTTGTGGAGGATTTGTGCTATCAAATGTAGAAATTACACTCTAATCATGATTACATGCACAGCAACAATACTAGGATTAAATACAAATTATGGTCAAAGAATAAATGAAATAGTTACCATGGGTGCTATCATGGGGAAAGAGTAACCTGTAATTACTTCAACAACTGTATCCGGTAAGCAAGAATTGTATCTTAATAAACAGGATGGCAAAGAGTGAATAATAAAGCTAATGGTGAAAATCTCTTCCATGCTCTCATCCAGCATGAATGATTGCTGGCTTTAAGATAACTGGATGAATTTCCGCTCACCGTGCATGCGTTTTCATTAGGCAGGGGTAATTGTATAACTCTCTTGTCTCTTCCTAGGCTGGCAAAGCTTGGAAAATATAACGGTGCATTGCTGGTGCACTGGTTCATTAAACTTGAAGAATATTTAACTCAGAATACAGTTGGCTTTTGAAACCTGAATACTAAACATAATTGCAGCAGCAAAGTACTGATAGCAGAAAGCGTCCAATGCAGAATGGTGTTCATCATCATCATCAGCAACAATGATTCTTGTTGCACCTGGAGAGAACTGCCCACCGTGGAGAAACACTCAAATCGGGGGGGGGGGGGAATCATCAAAACTATATATGAAAGTGAGATGGCATCCGAAGGAACTTTTAAGAGCCAAACAGCAATTTTGTTTTGTTTTTTAATTTGGATGTGCATGTAATGTAGCCCAAATCCCTCTATGATAAGCTAATTATTTACAAAAGGCTCTATTCTTGAAATGAAAACATGCACCTTTTTCAAAGTGCGCAGGATTGGCCCTATAAAGCTTGAGAGTGCTTGTGAGTCAGACGAAAGGAATAGAAATCACCTGCAACAAAAGAATTGGAACAAACCAACCAAAAAGATGAACATGCAAAGCAGAAACACCAGCAGAAAATCAGAACCTGAATTGCTTGTTTTTTCCCCATTTCAAGTCTCTCAGTTCAAATTATTTCAGACATGATGCCGCAGACACAACAGCCCTGGAAAAGAAACGACCTCTGCTAACACTTTAGAGCAATGTGTGTGCTTGTATAGGTTTGAATATGTAAAAAGACTCTCCTGTATACATTTGGCCAAACAATGAAAGCAATAAGCAAAGAGAAAGAGGGAAATATATTTTCCCTTTAGGTCCTATTCCAAAGAGGCCCTTATATTCTCTGTCCTGTGGGCCACATCCTGACAAACCATTTTGTGTTGCAGTGCATCGAAGAAACCCATCTTTGTGAGCACAATCTGGTTTGTCAGCTGCCAGGCCCTCATAAGCTATATCTTGGGCTTACAGGGATGATGATGAATTGCGTAATCACAAACGCTACAGAAGGAATGGGCAATCAACATCTCGCTGGCTTTCCTGAAAATGCTCTGTTGAAATTTGGTGACAAACGTCCGGGGGAAGGGGGGACTTTTGTTGGTGTTGTTTTTAATAGAAAGCACAATCAAATCAGTATGTGAAATACCAAAAAGGTACAATACATCTAAAGGGGGGGGGGCTTTTACTCTCAAAAAATGTAGAAATGCTAGCTCTATGCGATACTGTGATGTCACAGACCTCCTGTTTCATCATGGTTATCCAGAGTAGTGGAACCATGCCTGCAATGCAGTCACAACCAACCTGTGAAACCGTCAATGCAGTGACTGACACAGGAACAGCATTACTGAAGTTAACACTTGCACAAGGATGACAATCACGTTTTTGCAATTGGGAAAATCTTTGCGCTAGGGGAATGGCACTGGAAACAATCTTAGATGGTTACAATTTATATTTTAACAAGGCAAAGGGACAACACAAGACCAGGCGTCGGAAACAAAGCTATAACATGTCTAGATTTTTCAAGTAAACTGACTTTAAAATTACAAACAAGACCTGTTATCAGCTTCCTGAAGGAATGATTCACAGATATCATCTTATATTCCCCATACAATCCTGCCCGTGGAAGTACAAAGAAAATGTGCAGAGAGCTGGTTGCTTGCATTGAGAGATCTGTAGCCACTTCTGTAAAGACAGATCCGGTACCCGTTTTGCATTTCCATATGTCAAAGGGCTTCCTTCAAAATACTGCTTTGAAAGCACAGTATTCTGCTTAATCATTAACATGGGTAGAAAACCTCCTAAAATTCAGCCAGATTTCAAATTCATTTCAGCACACATTTTCTTATCCCAAGAATGAGTTCAGTTACACTGCCTCCTTTTTTCAGATTCCATCAATGGATGAAGTATTGTAGGTGTCTTAATTTAATGTATATGATCTGCAAGCAGGGGCCATGCTAATCCCCAGCTAATCTGCATGACAGTAAATGGCAGCATCTGCACCACTTCAGGATACAAACTATATACAAATGTCCTGAAACCTGCAAAGAACAGGACTTTTCGTAACTCTGTAACTGTGCTTCTGTTATCTGAGTAGCCCACCTTGAAAAGGAATCAACGTAGCCTGGTTGGACCTCACTTTCTCCATTAGCAGTAGGTAGCACCTGAAATGGAACACCACTTACTTTACCTGAGAAACCTTTTGAGTAAAGAAGATAAAGGCCTTTCCCGTTCAAAGTTGTATGCTAACTTGATAAAAGCCATAGTATGGACAAAATACTTTTTTCTCTCTCTCTCTCTCTCCCCTCATTCTGAGTCACATAACGCAGGATCTATTGTTCTGGGAATTCATCAAATATAGTGTTACTTAGAAGGTCAGAATCCCATTGAATGCAGTAGGATTCACTCACTAGCAACTACATGTAGGACTGTGGTCTTAGGATTTTTACACTTTTCTCCATTTTCATTTTTTAGATGTTCAGTATGCATGTAAGGGGACAGCATAAAGACTGCTTTCAGCTGCTCACAGGAACAGGGTCTTTGATTCTGATACAGCATTTGAATTCCACAGCCACATTTTCAAGGAGCCCTAGAGTTTCTTCACATTAATGCAGCATGCTTTCTTACAATACTAACATTCCTCTCACAAAATCTGGGATATTAAAACATCTGCAGTAGGAAAAAAGTGGATGTCGGGAGGAAAACGGGGGAGCACTGGGAAACTTGGTGACTCTGAAACATTTTGAGACTTCCTGTACGATGTCAGTCTAGATGCTCAAATTCCTACCAAGTGTTGATAGGAAGTACCCCCATGGGACTTGAATGAAGAGGTAGTACTTAGATTTTATAGAATTCTAAGGACATTAGGACAATCTTCTCTCCCTGACAGCTCCCAGAGGTCCTAATTTTCAGTCAACCACAGACAACACAACCAAAGGCCAGCCATGATGGCTGGGGATTACAGGATATTTGGAAACAACCACATAAAAGCAATAAATTGCATTAACCAAATGTTGGCTTCCATGTTTTGTATCACCCAAGCCTTAGCAATACATTCATAAATAAAACTTAGAACAGGAAACAAATCTTTTTCATCATCCTGAAACCACCATGAATCACCACATGAACACAAAATGGTGAGTCCAAATAAATATATGCACAACAGTAGCAATGGTGTGATCCTTTCCTTTGTCTTTTTCTCCACTGGTCTCTTTCCCCTCTATCTTTTCTTCATGGATACTTGCCTGACATTGTTATTGCCTTTGATCCTTCATGCATTTCAACTGCTGTCAGAAGGGCGCACTGTGCATTTTGGTCCTATGCATTAGATCTGCCTCCTTCTCCAGCCGCCACCAAACCAAGCCTGAACCCGTGTCAGCGTGGAGGGGGGTGGAGCTCGAAAAACGTCACTCACCAGAGTTGGGATCTGAGTTGCCATCTGCTTCGGTCCTCTTGTCCGGGGAAGCCTGATCGTAGAATTCGTCCTGCGGCTGAACCAGAGGGAGAGGGTGTGAGACCAGCATTCCACTACCCACAGGCTCATGATCTCCTAGGCCACTGTCACTGCAGCTTTCCTGCGAACCATCAGGGAGGTGAAACGTAACACGGCGCTGAGACTACAAAGAAGAGCACAGGACAAGCTGGATTAGTGCTCTTCTTTTCTCTCTTACCCCTCCCTCTGTTTTGATAGATTGTTATATTTATGGTCTTTTGTAAAGTCAGAGGCATGTTCCTCCTCCCATCATGACACTTCTTTCACAAGTCCAAGATAACTAAGGATGGTATCATTTCCTTTGCTAGTGCAGGTCCTTGTATTCATTCATTCATTCATTCATTCATTCATTCATTCATTCATTCATTTTATTTATTTATTCAAGCATATGTAGCTGCCCATCTCATTCATTCATTCATTCATTCATTCATTCATTCATTCATTCATTCATTCATTCACTCACTCACTCACACACACACACACACACACACACATGAATGACTATATAGTAACTGGTGTTCAAATTTACTACCAGCTGTATAGAAATGGCATTTGCTTCTGCACATGGAATTGTTGCTCAGGGAATCCAAATTCCACCCAAAGCCACTTTACTCCCCAAAGGTACCTATCAGAGTTCAACCTATATTTGCTGCAGGAAGTAGCATTTCTTCCAGTCTTATATAGTCACATTAGCATCTGTCGCGCCAGTAAGAGACAATGGTAGGAATGGAGATATTGCTCTGTGATGGTTTGACTGATGTGGCAGTTCCACCAAAAGGTGGGGTGGAAGAGGTAAAAATGTGACAAAGAAATATTGAATATCTAGCCCATATATACCTGACCATGATTTCTTGACACTTATCCAGGAACAATAATTTAAACCTCTGGTAGTACTTTTTTAATCTCTTGTCTATGGACAAGCATCTCTACCACTGTTGGTTAATGGCAGAAATAACCAGACCAAATCATGCTACTATATCTATCATCACAAACTACCTATCATATTATCATTATGTGATAATTTTGGGTAGAGGACAAGACATAGAAAGATGTGGCTAGACTTCGACAACCTGTGTCAGAGTCCCTTGAATTTCCAGCCAGAACGTTGAAGTCCAACACCTCCAGGCTGAACTATATGTAACCACTCCCAGACATGTATCATAAGAGGGATCAAGGTGCAAAATCAGTGTGATATGGTTATTCATTACCTGACTGAAGCAAAAGTACCAATGACGTGATAACATTGGAAATAGATCCCAAAGTAAGAAGATTACAATAGTCTACTATTTCAAATGGTACTTTAGAAATAAACAATATATTCCTCCCCATGGGACTTAATGTGGAGGCTTTTATAATAGTATTACTCACACCCATGCACATATATCTATTCCATGCACAATTAAGAGATATCCAATTTAATTTGCTTTCTAAAGGGACAAGGAAACAATATTAAAATAGTAAGCTTCAGCTTAGTTTTGCAAGCTTCAATGCTTTGTGCAAAAGGCTAATGTGGATGATATGAATGAATGAATGAATGAATGAATGAATGAATGAATGAATGAACGAACGAACACAGAACTTTAGGTCAAGGCATTGGTTTTCCAAGTTGTTTAAATGTAAACTGGTATGTGTGTATGTGTGTGTTTATATGCCATGACTATTGCAAAACTCAGTTCTGCCATCTGTTGGAACTTAAGGTTAGGGAGGTATGTCTAATCTAGATTTTCAGTTCAAGCCTGAAAAAAAATGCTGCTTTAATAAGCTGTGCTAAATATGTGGCTGCTTTAATGATTAACTCATTAAAATAGTCATGTCTTATTTCAGGTTCACGGGTGGGGGGGAGGAATGAGTGTTCTCTAAAGGGTGCTGTGCTTGTTTTCCTGCACATTCTGAAGCTCCCTTCCAAATCACTTTTAAAATATGCAAAACTCTACTTTTGAATATCGAAATGGAACCTTGGAAGCTACATGTTTTGTTTATTACAAGACATTTTCCTTGATCCCAATTGTCTTCAACCTATGGTTAACTTAGCCCTATGCAGACTTGAGATAATGCCAAGAGAACTGTACATACATAGGTCTAAATAAATCCACTGTGCATAGGTCTAAATAAATCCAGTTAGGAAGATAAACGAAGGTGGTCACCCATACGAACATTGTAGTATTTGGACTTGAAGCGCTTGTTTCTAATTGAAAAAGTGAATTTTCTAACAGAGTTAGAAGGCTGACTTGCAAAACCAGGAATTAAAGTGGAGATGTGACCTTGAAAGATCATAATTCTTCCAATCCAGTCTGAAGTGACAATTACCATAAACCTTCAGTCATATTACTACATCTGCACCATTGGAGCATTAATACAGACCAACCATCCAGGTTCCATTTTAAGGACTTACTGAGACAAAGCCTAGAGCTTAACTCTCATCATCTTTTAGAACATTCCCTCAGCTGACCTTATATTTAAGATAAAGTGATTGTATTTAACTTAGATGCAAATCACATGGATATTTCCATATGTGCCTTTAACTGAAAAGACATCTTGTTTCACTTTTGTGTGTTTGTGTGTGTCATTTTCCATTTTCAGTTCTCTGAGATTTTTCTTTGCTTTTCTCAACTTTTTTTCCCTATATATATATAAACAAACAAACAAACAAACAAACAAATAATTAATAGTAGTTTGACTGAAAGCATTAGAATGTTTCTGCTAGGAAATATTCAAGATCTTGGCTTGTTCATTTGAGTATATGCCTATTTTAAAATTAATGGAGGTTGTAATCTACACACACTTTCCTGGGACTATGCCCCATTGAATCCAGTGAGACTTGCTTCTGAGATGACATATATAGAATTTCATTATGACTATTATTTCAACACTAATATACATAAAAATGGAGAACTCATACATTTTTAAAGCTACTCTTTTCTTAACATTGTTCAAATAGGAAATCATTATGTGTTACTCACCAGACAATACTGAGTTTTATACAAAGCCTGGTTCTTGTGATTAGATATCATGAATATTTAGAAGGCCCTTCTTTATCTTTTTTCCTTATGGTTATTGTAATTGCACAGTATAAGTTGCAGAGTATAAGTTACACATGTAAGCTTTGTCACTATATTTGAAATCAGAGGGTGTTACAGACTCAAAACCCACAGTCCAGCTTGCAAAAATATCTAGGACTAAGATTAGTTCATTTGTCTTCGGTGCTGTTATTTCCATGAGCTTAAGGTTGTATAGTGACAAATTGTCACTTGTCTATAGTTATATTCAAGTATTACAACTGGTAACCCCTGGTGCCCCCACCTGGCTGACATCACTTCATTGCTGAGTTCCCAGATCATATGGAAGCCACCATAGATATGTTTCTGTTGAAAAGATTTGTGTTCTTACTGATGTCATGAGGGGAACAGGGGTCCTACAAGGAGCCATACATTTTTTGCTTCATGTGTGCAATGCCTGAACATGGCTTCAATGTCACCATTTTTGAGCTTCCACAACACTTTATGTCTTTAAGCATATTTTTCTCATTTGAAGGTTTAAACAAGACAAATGGACATTTACAAACACCACATTAGTTCTATTTAGGCAGGGCAGCTAGAATATTCTTCTGCAAATTTGCGATCTATATTGTAAAAGTTGTTTGGTCAAAGATAATATCAATGCGGGGGGACCTCCTCATACCTATGATGGGAAATCCCATAGCACTGATGTGGGCTTGTATCGTCCTAGAGAAAGTGGCAATGCTCCAGTAATTTCTGCCTCATCCCAAGGTCAGAATCATAATTCTAATTCAACCACTTCCTGTCTGCCTCAACTGTAGGAAAAGTACTATCCATTTATTTCTTATGCCCAACACAACACACCAGTAACAGTAGAAGGGGTGATGGAGTTGGATGATCATTTAAAAAATATTTCTGTAAGTATTTAAATAAATATGTAAATAAATACTTAGCCAGATCAATCTATTACATGAACAATTAATCAATTAAGCTATAATAAATACATGTACTTATTTGTGATTTTTCTCCCATTTAATAATGGAAAATAAAATTGTGATCATTGCAGCAAACTTTCCTTAGGACACCAGGTAAATATGAAAATTTACAACGGAAAAGTGATACTCAGGAAATATTACTTGGTATTTTTCTCTTGCTATTCAGTGAGTAGGGTCACATCCTTTTCTTAATAAAGCATATCTGTCTATCCTTATCTCAGTTGCAAAGTGAAACTAATTTCTGCCTAACAAGCAAATAAAGTGGTATGATTTAATCTAATCTCATTCCTAGCTCTATTTTACTCAACTGGGAGTTAGCTAAAGCTAATCATTTCCACATTTTACCCCTTTTAAAACAAGAATTAATGTGTCTGAAGCTCAGGGAATCAGTTCCAGTCTTACGCTTAGGTTAAATTAGCATTGGGTAGCAGTGAATAGACAAGAATCCGCCCCTTTGGACCACATAAAGAGAAACTGGTGATGGAACAGAACACCCTCAAGTGAACATTCTTTTAATAATGGTTGTATCTGAACTAATTAGCCAGAGCAGAAGTCTTCAAAATGGTCAGACAGATGTAGATTTTTGGGCAAAGCATTTTTCCTGATATTCTTCTCCTGCAGCTTCTGGTGCAGAGACAGCCTAGCATACAAATCAGGAACAGAGTTTGCCCGATCTCTAATCCTAGCCATAGAGTGGCATTTTCTAGTCTATGCACAGGCTTCCACAAAGATGGTAGGAAGACGTGCAACTCCCCTTATGAGGAAAAGGCCTTTTTTCTCCCTTAATCAGTCCATTATAGGCCATACTGTGTATGTCAGAGAGAGCTCAAAACCAGCTTCTATTACGTTAAACGATGCAGTCTAAAAGAAGCTTAGTGTGCATAATGAAGGAGTGGATGGAGCTCTGCAGGTTGGTCCGTCTGTCAGACCTACCTAGGTTGATCTGGGTATCCCCTGTCTCTTAATGTGGCTTGATGGGAAACTTGCACCCCATCAAGCATCAGTAAGTTCTCTGCACACTCTCAGATACTAATCAAGCAGGATTCTGGATTATGTAGTGAACCCGTGGCCAAGCAAACAGAACCATGGCTCAGCTTCAGACATCATGAGAATTTTGAGTAGAAGATGAAGTTGGCAGGATGCGTGGATGTCAGGAGGTGGGACTTATATCTACAGCTGCATCTTCTACCCATTGTCAAGCAAATGTGCTAGGGAGACAGACTCCAGTTCTGAAATGCAAGAGGGCGCCAATTTCCCTTCGCGCACTGCCTTATGCTGGCCTATTGGAAATTGCATGTATGATTCTCATTGTTACATCCCATTAACCTGAAAGTTAAGTCTCATTGCTTTTTGTGAACATGAATCATAAAATACATTTAACAATTCTAATTGCATCCAGGAGAGTAAAAGCACATTCCTTTGGCTGGATTCCGTCCCATCTGCATATTTGCAATTCTTTCACAATGTTCAGTAAATAGAAAAGAGGTAAAGAAAAATCACATAGGCATAACATCGTAAACACTATTAGCAATATTTGCAATGCACTGAAGTGCTGAATCTTACATTTCTTGGAACTAAACTACTTGCAGGATTGTCTACCCACATACAAATCCAACCTGAAAGCAAGAGATACCCTTGCCAGAGTTTAAAAGGGGACTCAAGACCGACTTGTTTATGCTCTGTTAAATGTTTTAATTGTTCTTGACTATTTTCTGTTTCATAGCCTATTCTTTCACCATTGTAAAAATGTTTTAAGAATAGTTTTAAATTGTTCCATTATTTTAATTCTATTTTTATGAGGTGCTCTGAGCTCTTAAGAGTGAGTTGCATTCAAATACTCTAAGTCAGTAAACAAATAAGAGGTATGAATTGTTACATCCTTTAAAAATTTTTTAATAACATCCACTACATTTGCTAACATAAAAAAAACACTAACAGCCAAGTAAACTGGAAGGATGGGAGAGAAAATGAAGGACATTAAACAAAATTGTAAAAACAGGATTATGCATAGAGCTCTGTGGCCCTATCAAATTAAGAAGCAAAGAGACAATTTCTACATGGAAGTTTTCAAAATTCCTATCTTTGAGTCTTACTCTTCAACCCCATTTAAATCCCTCAGAGCTTTAAATGAACATCTGCAGGAAATGTGTTCATTATTGTACTGAACATAACTGGACAGTCAAACAAACAAACATAAATGCTAGTTTCTCTATCGTGGTTAAGTGAGAAAATGAAACTTTTTTTTAAACAGATGGATTCATTTCTCCCTTAGAGAATATTTATAGGTCAAAAGGAAGAGCTACAGAACATCCATTTCTTCTTGCCATCTGTGAGATATGCATAATTGGGTTGTTTTTATAAACAAAGTATTATGTGTCTCCAAATGTCACAATATGGGGGAATGGAGATGGTCAAATTATTTATAATGCAAGCAATATTTATTCATACAGACTGTGGTTTCGGTTTCAGTCTAAAACCACACTTCCTATCAGTGTGAACAAAGCACATTTCCCAAACATCTGCAAATATTCCTCACTCTGCCTGTGGTTTTCCTCTTCTGTCCTCTTAACCCACTCCGTTGCCTAAGGTCTTACGCATGTGAGGAAAACCCTGCATTTGGTACAGATCAGTCTCCACTGCCTGGAACTCAGGCATGACACCTACAGGTGAACTTCAGGGTACATGCAGACAAAAGCATTGACCTGTCCTGACACAGGTATGGTATCTCCACTTTGGGTAGACTACTGATTCCTGTGGATATTCTGTAGCTCTTCCTTTTGACCTACAAATATTCCTACTCTCCTTTGTTTTTTTGCTGGGAGGCTGATCCTCTATCATGCTCTGCCTCTCATAATGCAGATTGCAAGCTGAATGCAGTGAGACCAACATGGTGGATCAAAAAGCTGGGTTCCCTTCAGTTGGGGATAGAAAGCAAAACAATGCAAACTGAGCCCCTGACTGTAACTCCTTAAACCAAGGGCACCTTTCCCAAAGACTGGGCTGAAGCCACAATTTTGAGGGAGAACACCCAGCTGTGGGATGGCATTTCAGACAGGGCTACGGGAGCCTCCCTCAGCCCCAGGGAATGGAAAGGTTTTTTTACCCTTTGAACCTGAAGCGCTGCTGCTTTTCCAGCCCTGGAATAAAGCCTGATTCTATCTCCCTCGTCCTATCCTGGATTCTCTCTCAGGAAGCATATTAAGAACTGACTTTTATATGCAAAAGTTAGGCTGCAGCTTATCAAAAAGAGAATCTGATGCAGAGAGTCTGATAATTATTCTCAGAGGAACTAGGCTGTGCTTATTCTGTGTTAGAAGTGTCACTTATTGAAGCTTAGAGGAAATTTCATGTGGGGATAAGGACGTAGAAAACTTTCCATTGATGTTTAAAGGGGGGAAGAAAATAAGAGCTGAGGAATATCCCTTTAGTATTCTGTTCTGTTAGTCTTCTTTAACAGAATGCAAGACCTTGGCAATTTAGGGGAGCATGGCCCTTGTGTAAAGGCAGCAAGCTTTTATCTAAAGCAATACAGCCTTCCTTGTACATTATGATTAACCTCTGTTTCAAACACTTGACTTAGAAAACTGTGCACCTAAAGAGATTGGGGGGGGGGATGTGTTTGCAACTTTTGAAGCAAAGTCTCCACAGAGTGCAGTCAGAGCTCACCAGCAGAGTCCTACATGGAAGTATAGGCAAAACACCAATTTACCAGCCAAACCAAACAGATTAATTGGAAATATATTATAATAAGGTTTCTAGTAAACTATGCAGTCAGTGCTGGTTCCAAAGTCCTTACAAGATTCTGATAACTAGTGTAACACAGAAGCTGAGAGACTGCACTCTTGTTGGTATCTAGGCATTTATGAATTTATGAGTGTGGAGTGGTGGTTAAAGTGTTGAAGGTCAGAGAAGGGAGACCCAGATTCATGTCTACCCTTCTTGGAGAAAGCTCGTTCAGTGACTCTCTTTCAGCCTAACCTATGCTACACAAAAGTCTAATAATGATAGATTTTGCCTAGCCATCATTGTGGCCTCAACTTCATGTCTTCAGGAATAATGACCCAGGCATGTGAAGGTTATATAAACATTAGATTACATTATCTCAGTATAATAATTATAAGCTCAGTGTAATGTGTATATCAGTTCTTCAATGCATAGTAAGGAATTACCCAAAGTTAATGCAATTCCTTTAATTACATCAAAGCATTGCACATTCTTTTCTGATCTGTTTACATGCTAGCATCTTATTATTACCTAAACATGGACCACACAATAAGAACATATTGTAATAATCTAGGAGGGCGGAGCTGGCGTCGCGGCGATACGGCGGGCGATCCTGGGCTCCCAGGATTGCAGCTGATATCTCCCCCCCCGGACGGTCCCGATGGACCTAAGCCGTCCCGTAGAGATGGCGATCACAAAGGGCGCGTCCCGTGGATCTCAGGGATGCCGCAAGGCCCAGATTGATCCCGGGAGAAGCTCTTGAAGCTGGCGGAGGAGAGGCAGCCAAAAATGGCTGCGAAAGCCGGGACAGCTCCAAAGGAAGAAGAAAGAGAGGGGTGTCAACCGGGTGAGATGGACCTTTACTATTCAACTATTCTTAGAGAACACCTTAAGTAACTTAAAGAGATTTTTAAAAGTGAAGAAAAGTGGATCAAGCGGCGAGATTGAGCCTTATAAAAAAAAAAAAAGGGGGGGAAATCTTTTCTTTTTAACTTTCCCTTTTTAGTGGAATTGGCAAGATGTTTTTCTTTTAAAAAAATATATTTTTAACTGGACTGGCTTTTTCTTTTCAATACTCAATAATTCTTTATCTTAAGCCTCTTTTTTGACTAAGATTTTTTTATTGTTATAAGAAATTTATATTTTTTGATTTTGAAATGGGGAAAGTGGAGTTAAGAGAAAGTAAATGAAAGAAAGTTGCACTGCCATCTAGAGGCTCGACATAGTGCCTTTTTTCTTCCATTGTGACGCATGCTCAAGGACCCTGGGCTTTCTAAAAAGATAGTGGGATGTGCATGTTTATACAGGTGCCATCCGAATAACTATAAACAAGAAAATGGAGTTGAAAGTGACTTTGAAAATATCAAGATGGAAAGTTTGAGTTAGTCACAAGAGCCTTGATTAGTGGCAGTAGCTCTTCTTTCTGCTAGAAGCTCTGCTTTGCTCTCTATTCCCCCCCCAGCTGGATTTTTAAAGAGACCTAGCCTTTCCCCTCCTCTTCTTTTTTTTTTCCTTTGCTTTTTTTTCTCTTTCTCTTGGCAAGAACAAAGATAAAGAATCCTTTGACTCAATGAAGGTTTATACAAGATAATAGACTATATGAGAAACACAATGCAGAAAAAGATTTTTAAACTATCGAGGATGACTATAAAAAACTGGAAGAAGAGCTGCAGAAATTCTCGCCAAAAAAAGAAAAAAAGATATTAAAGCTAAAATGGACTTAATTAAACATAAAATGGGATCAATGGAAAAGGAAGAAATAGCACAAGAAATCAGAAACATTAAACAGAATTATTTTGAGGCTTATAAACTGAGAAGTAAAAGGGTTAATCAACTGATAAATGAAGAGGGACAGACTTGTGCTTGGTACTGAGGGTGAGAAAAAGATTATACAAGATTATAATAGAAAATCGTACTAAGAGAATGTATAAAAAGAAGAAGTAAAACAATATTGAAAGAAACTACTCCAGATGCCTAAAGAAAAAATGAGGGGAATACAACAATGATGGAACTGACAGAAGCTTCAAAAAGCAGAATGTTTGAAAGGACATTTATTATTGCTTTCTCTTATCCAATAATATAGAAA